>NW_026869252.1:131248-194929 GCF_020745735.1 Hemiscyllium ocellatum | reverse complement strand
GGACAGACATATTGTTGCCCTACGTCTAATGGTGTTCTTTTCCAATAACCCTGTATTCACAAGAACATCAACCTCTCTCACTATAGAGTGAGACACGGTTTGGAATGCAATCGAGGGATTCAAGGAATTCATAAACGCAATACAAATAGACTGAAAGTACGACAGGACTGTAACAACACGGATTGCCTGTTAGGGTGAGGATTTGCGTCGACACAATCACCACTACCAGAAGAAAGACCTCAGCAAGACACCCTCCAAGGCCAAGAGCAGACCTGCACAGGGGAGCAGGTAATCTGGGGCCAGGTGTCAAGGAGTGCTGAAGGCCTAAACACTACATCGCTGTGGTGTCTCCTCCTTCCCTGACCAAGATTAAATTTGGAGGGGTAGAGAGACATGCCGTTGGTAGCGGAGTAAAGCAGTAAGCCTTTGACATGAGAGGTTTCGGACAGCTCAGCTCAGGAGAATGTACAAGTAAACTCAAATAAAGTCCTTTTAACTTTATTGTTACAGCAGTCGAGATGGCATTTACGGCAGTTGCACGCTCCATCTTGTGAGATGTGGTCGCTCAGGGAGATTTCTACCGTCCCTGATGGCTACACATGTGGGCACTGCACCCAGCTTCAGCTCCTGGGAGACCGTGTTAGGGAGCGACGCTGGGCGGCAAGGTGGATCAGGGGTTAGCACAGCTACCTCAGAGCACCAGTGATCAAGGTTCAAATCCCGCCTCGGGCAACTGTCTGCGTGGAGTTTGCACATTCTCCCTGTGTCTGCATTGGTTTCCTCCCACAGTCCAAAGATGTGCAGGTTATGTGAATTGGTCATGCTTAATTACCCGTAGTGTTGCGTGTAGGGGGTGGGTCTGGGTGGGCTGCTCTTCGGTGGGTAGGTGTGAACTTGTTGGACCGAAGGGCCTGTTTACACACTGTAGGTAATCTAATCTAGGATGCACTGAGGATCATCCGAGATACTGACAAATTCATAGACACGCCCCTAGTTATGTTTCTTTAATGACTGTAATATTTCAGTCCAACTTTCATCGTCCTGAGTTCATTAGCCTTATATGTCAGTCCTGTTGTATTTAAATGAACACAATTTAATCTAACAGGCGTTCCTTGCTTCCTATCATGTTCCAGGCAGAGAGTAGATGGGCGACCACCAGGAATGACAAAGGGAGTAGGCAGGGAATGCAGGAATCCCCTGTGGCTATTACCCTCGAAAACAAGTAGACCATTTTGGATTGTTGGGCGCAATGTCCGTTCAGGGGAAAGCAACAGTTGCCAGGTTGGTGGTACGACCACTGGCTCTTGGGCACCGCGGAAAAGTGTAAAGGTAAACAGGGCGTTAAAGTTAAGAGGGTCGATTGTTAATGGGACAGATCAAAGATTCTGTGGTCGCAAACGGGAATCCAGGGTGGTGTGTTACCTCCCAGGTGCTAGGGTCCAGGATGTCTCCAATTGGCTGCAGAACATTCTCAAGGGGAGGGTGAGCAGAAGAAATCATTATGCACGTTGGCACAAATGATATCCGTAGAAATAGGGATGAGGTCCTGCAGCATAACTACAGAGGGCTTGGAGAATCATTCTTTAAAAATACCTTGACAGTGATAATCTCCAGAGAGGGAGATTAACGTCAGAGACTTGCACTGAAGGGGATTCCAATATCTTGGTCGCCAGTTTTGCTCGGGTTACAAGGGAGGGTTTAAACTAGATTAGCAAGTGGTCATATCCTCAAGGGCAGGGAGGCAAGTGGAAGGAGATACAATAATCAGAAATAGTAAGGTTAGGCTGGAAAACGACAGAGTAAGTAGTGCCTTTTGGATTAAATTGCATCTGTTTCGATATACGAGGGCTGACAGGTAAGGCCGATGAACTCAGGGTGTGGATAGGTAGGTGGGACTGGGATATTATAGCCATTACAGAAATATGGCTAAGTGATGGAAAGGACTGACAGCTTAATGTGCTAGGGAACAGGTGCTTTAGGTGAGACAGAGATGGTGGAAGGAGGGGAGGGGGAGTTGCATTTCTGATGAAGGGGAGTACCACAGCAGTAATCAGAGATAAATAACTGATGGATCACTCAATGAGGCTTTGTGGGTGGAGTTAAGAAATAGGAATGGAATGGTGAGGTGTTAGGGTTGTAATATAGGCCCCCAAAGAGTCAACAGGAATGGGAGTAACAAATATGCAGGGAGAGAGGGGAGACCTGCAGGAGCAATAGGGTTATCATACTAGGGGATTTTAATTTTTCTAACACAGACTGGAACGGCCAGAGCATTAAGGGATTTGATGACATAGAATCAGTTAAATGCATCAGGAACGTTTCCTCAAGCAGTATATAGAGTGTCCTACTCGGGAAGGGGCATAACTCGAACTTTTCTTAGGAAATAGGGCTGGACAGGTGACTGAATTAATAGTGGAGGAGCACTTTGGGACCAGTAACCATAGTTCTATTAGTTTTCATATAGTTATGGAGAGGGACAAAACTGGTCAACAGGTTCATGTTCGAACTTCTGGCTTGGCTCAGTTTTAGGCCGGTGGGATCAAGGGAATCCCTGGAGGTATATAAGAGATACAGGATTTTACTGAAGAAGGACATCAGTCGGGTGAAAAGGGAGCAAGAAAAAGCCTCGGCTGAGAAGATTAGGATGAATCCAAAAAGGTACTTAAATATATTAAAAGAAAAAGCAATAACTGGAGAGAAAATAGGACCCATCAAAGACAAATGTGGAGAAGTATGTGTGGAACTATAAGAGATGGGTGAAATCCTCGACGAATATTTCTACTCTATGTTTACCGTGGAGAAAGACATGATGACTTGAGAACTTGAGGAAGTTAGTCGTGATATCTTAGGGACAATCCATAGCATAGTAGAGGAGATTTGGACGTACTAGAATGTTTGAAAGTGGATAAATCTCATGGTCCTTACCCGATATATCCAAGAACACCTCAAGTGGCTCCAGAAGAATTTTCGGCGACCCTGGACTATAATGTTGATCATCACTGAACACAGTGGACGTCCAGGAAGACTGGAGGGTAGCAAATGCCATGCCCTTATTCAAGGAGAACTGCACAAAAAAAGCCTTGGAACTACAGGTCAGTAGGTTTAACATCCGTGGTAGGTAAGTTACTTGAGAAGGTTCTGAGGGATAAGATGTACATGCATGTAGAAAGACAGGCTTTGATTAGGAATAGTAAGTGCGGCTTTGTGCGAGAAAGTTTGTGCTTGACAATTTTCTTAATGTAATTGGATGAAGTGACCAGGAAGATTGAATTGTGTGCGGCAGTAGACGTCGAAACACGTGATATTGTAAAAACACAGCAGGTCAGGCAGCATTTGAGGGGCAAGAGATGTATCTTTCGGACATAGGCCCTTCATCAGGAACGTCCAATACATCGATTCTCCTGCTCCTGTGATGCTGCCTGTCCCACCGTGTTTTTCCAGTACCACACTTTTCGACACTGATCTCCAGCAACTGCCGTACTCACTTTCTCCAAGGGCGGGAGATTAAGTCAATATGGATTTCAATTACACCAGAACAGAATGAGGCCTTTCAGCCCCTGGAGCCTGATATACAATTACAGGAGGCCAATAAACCCCCGGGCCTATAAAACTGTAACCAGATCATGCAGCACCAGTATCCAGTTACACAGCAACAGGATCAGTCTATTCAGCTACTTGAAGTCAGTAACACAGGAAATGGAAGACGCCGCCAAGTGACTGGACTATGTGGTTTACTGGAATAAAACCAGGCTACATAGCCCATCAGACCTGCACTTCCATTCAGGAAGTCAGGGCTGATCTGTACTCGGCCGCAATTACTCTTTTATGCCCAATTCTTTGTAGCCCTCGACTCTCTGACGGGTCAAAATCCACTGACACCCACTCGCACCCCCCCAAACATTTCAGTGCTTTGGCCTCCCCAACTGTCTGGTCCTAACCGTCACTACCCTCTGAGAGAAGGAAACACTCCCCACACATATACCTTGGCTCATTGAAATGGATAGAAGATATGAACACAGCTTAAAGTGACTGGCCCTGATATCATGGCAGTATTTGATTGAGCGAGATGTCAAGGAGACTGAACAAAATTTAACTTAATGGGAATTAGTTGTAAACTCCCCACTGGTTGAATCATTCAGAACACAATGGGGCTGGTGGACATCAATCCTCCCAGTCCCTGGATATCCCTGTGGGCAATCCTCAGGGTAGCTTCTTCGGCATAACCATCTTCAGCTGCGTCATCAATGTCTTTCCCTCTGTCATACGATCAGAGGTGGGGATGTTCTGTGAAGATTATACAGTGTTTAGAACAATGAGTCACCTCCTAACGCACTCAGGTATCAAATCTGGACAACATTCAAGATTGTGCTGCTAACGTAAAGGTAACATTGATCAAAAGCACTGTTGGACATTAAATATTTCCATGGTTAAAAGAAAGAGGAACTCCTTCAGCAACTCTAGCTGGTTTCACAGTAATATAAGAAAGCCATTCCGCCCATCTGATCTGTTGGATAACAAGAGGCGCAATGCGTTCACTCACTCCTGCCTATTACACAAGAAAACAATTCAAAAAAAGACAGTAGATGTTGGAATACAAAATACACACGCAGGAAGCTGGAAGAACAAAATAAGTAAGGCAGCATCAATACTTGAGAAGTGAACGCCTTGGATATAACCATTCATCAGGACTGTGGATGGGAGTAAGGGAGTCTATAGATAAAGTGGCGGGTGAGGGAGGAGGAGGCAGAGTGACGATGTGGGGGATAAGTGAACACAGATCAAGGGTATCAGCGGGTTGGTGATGGGATGGCTGAGTCCAGTTGGTAGGTAGCTGGACAAAAGCTTGCTTAGAGGAATGGAATGGAGGGGAGTGTCTGGGAAGGGAGTCGGGGAATTGGAAGGGAGGTTATTTGCAATTGGAGAATTCAGTGTTTAGTCCCCGGGGTGTAGGCTGCAGAGGAGACAGATGAGATCTTGTTCTTCCAAATCATGGTTTGGTTCATTGTGGCAATGGAGGACACCAAGGATGGCCATATTGGAAAGGGACTGGGAAAGAGAATTGAAATAGGAATAATTTAGCTAGGATGACTACTACATTTTAAAACAGACAAAAACTTTAGTCATTAAATTACACAATGAAACACAAAGAACAGAATAAAGAATCACGATGGAATTCAACCTAATTCAACTATACCTAATTATGCTGTTCCGAGCAAACACAACTGTCCCAATAATCAAACTGCCAATTAAAACCAGTACAAATGGAACAAATACTTCCAGGTTGAAATTGAAGGTCAGAAAAGAGAGAGAGTTTCCACACAGCTCCCAGATGAACTTCCTAGTTCAAAACTCAACTGAAAACTTCTCAGCTCAATTCAGCTCAGCAAGTTCAGCTAAAAGAGCTCACCACTCTCCGTTCATTATACTGGTCGCTTATAAAGCATGACCACTTTGGCCTGAAGTCTCATCTGTTTCCATATAAACAAAAGGCCTCTAAAAATCCTTTTCATCTCTGTACCAAACCAGACTGATAGGAGCTTGGCCACGTTTTATTGTCCCTGCGAAAAAAACCAAGGATAGAGTCTCCTTGAGCCAAGGAACAGCTTTTGACAAATAAGGGACTTGCTTTGTGACATGTCTCCCCCCACTAAAAAAAAGAACCATCAATGCTAAAAGATAGCTGCATTTTTAACCCTTCAAACCCAGTTAGTAGTCTCAAAACAGACAGATACACTATGCTAACAGTAAACATTCAAACATGCACAAACCCTTTCAAATTCAGGCCGTGATATACCCCCACCGAACACCTCCGTATTTCATTCGCGTCTCAATAACTCATCAGCTTTCACTCTTTCGCGACCTTCCACATGCACAATTGTCAGATTGAATGGCCGCAACAACAAGCTCCATCTAAACAATCTGGCATTTTTGTCCTTAGTTTTTCCCACAAATGTATTATGATCAATTGTTGTGGTTCTGCTCGCCGAGCTGGAAGTTTTTGCTGCAAACGTTTCGTTCCCTGGCTAGGGAACATCATCAGTGCTGTTGGAGCCTCGTGTGAAGCGCTGCTTTGATGTTTCTTCCGGTATTTATATTGGTTTGTTCTTGCCGCTTCCGGGTGTCAGTTTCAGCTGCAGTGATTTGTATGTGTCCAGGTCGATGTGTCTGTTGATGGATGTTCTTGCCGTTTCCGGGTGTCAGTTTCAGCTGTAGTGGTTTGTATATGGTGTCCAGGTCAATGTGTCTGTTGATGGAGTTTGGGGATGAATGCCATGCTTCTAGGAATTCTCTGGCTGTTCTCTGTCTGGCTTGTCCTATGATAGTGGTGTTTTCCCAGTCAAATTCATGTTGCTGGTTGTCTGAGTGTATGGCTACTAGAGATAGCTGGTCGTGTCGTTTTGTGGCTAGCTGATGTTCATGGATGCGGATTGTTAGCTGTCTTCCTGTTTGTCCTATATAGTGTTTTGTGCAGTCCTTGCATGGTATTTTGTAAACTACGTTAGTTTGGCTCATGCTGGGTATTGGGTCCTTTGTTCTAGTGAGTTGTTGTCTGAGCGTGGATGTTGGCTTGTGTGCTGTTATGAGTCCTAAGGGTCGCAGTAGTCTGGCTGTCAGTTCTGAGACGCTCCTGACGTATGGTAGAGTGGCTAGTCCTTTTGGTTGTGGCATGTCCTCGTTCCTCGGTCTATCTCTTAGGCATCTGGTGATAAAGTTGCGTGGGTATCCGTTTTTGGCGAATACCTTGTATAGATGTTCCTCTTCCTCTTTTCGCAGTTCTGGTGTACTGCAGTGTGTTGTGGCCCTTTTGAATAGTGTCCTGATGCAGCTTCGTTTGTGTGTGTTGGGGTGGTTACTTTCATAGTTTAAGACTTGGTCTGTGTGTGTTGGTTTCCTGTGTACCCTTGTGGTGAATTCTCCGTTGGGTGTTCTCTCTACTAACACGTCTAGGAATGGGAGTTGGCTATCCTTTTCTTCTTCTCGTGTGAATCGGATTCCTGTGAGTGTGGCGTTGATGATTCGGTGTGTTTGTTCTATATCTGTGTTTTTGATGATTACAAAGGTGTCATCAACATATCTGATCCAGAGTTTGGGTTGGATTTGTGGTATGGCTGTATGTTCTAACCTTTGCATAACTGCCTCTGCTATGAGTCCCGAGATTGGTGATCCCATGGGTGTTCCGTTGATTTGTTCGTATATCTGATTGTTGAATGTAAAGTGTGTGGTGAGGCACAGGTCCAGTAGTTTAAGTATGCCGTCCTTGTTGATAGGTTCGGCATCCTGTGTTCTGTTATGTATGTCCAGTAGGTTGGCTATTGTTTCTCTGGCTAGGGTTTTGTCAATTGAAGTGAACAGTGCCGTCACGTCCAATGATACCATGGTTTCTTCTTTGTCTATGTGTGTATTCCTGATGACGTCCAAGAATTCCTGTGTTGATTGTATGGAGTGTTTGGATCCGCTGACTAGGTGTTTCAGTTTTTGTTGTAGTTCTTTGGCCAGTTTGTATGCTGGTGTCCCTGGTAGTGATACTATGGGTCTGAGTGGGATGTCTGGTTTGTGTACTTTGGGTAGTCCATATTATGATCAGTGTATACGATTGTCTCAGATGCATTGCTGGTAATATAAACACAGTTATGGTGTAATGCCAACACTAACTTTAAAGTCTTTTTCTCCACCGTTGAACATTTCTGTTGATGAACGTTCGACTTCCCAGAATAATACCCGATGGGTCTTTCTATTCCCCCATCATCCTCCTGCAGGATCACCGGACCAATACCCACATCACTGGCAACGATAGCCACCTTGATAGGCTTCGTGTAATCTAGTGTAGCTCATACTGCGGGCAGTGTTAACACAGTCTTTAAGCTGTAAAATGCCTTTTGACAGTCCTGTATCCACTGAGAGTTCTTGCCCTTGACAATTTGGTGAGTGGAGCCGCCGCACTGCTTAAAGTTTGTCACAAACTTCCGGTAAAATCCAGTCAATCCCATGAACCTAGTACTGCATATTTATTTTTGTCGACGGTGTGAAACATTCCCCAACTACTTTCATTTTCGTATCTCATGGGGCCATTTGTCCATGTCCAATAACGTGACCCAGGGACGTGACTTGGGCTTTCTCAAATTCACGTTTATCTAAGTTTACCACCAAGCTTGCCTTCTGAGGTTGATCGCACAAGTCTGATAAATGCTCTAAATGTTCCTTCCATGAGTGACTAAAAATCATCAGGTCATCAACGTAGACCACACATTTGGGTAATCAGGCAATGACCTTATTATCAGTCTCTGAAATGTGGCTGGATCGCTTTTCATACAAAATGCCACAACTTGAACTGTCCATTTGGCGTTATGAAAGCTGAAATTGCCTTTGCTTTCTCTGACAGAGGTCCTTGCCAGTAGCCTCTGAGCAAATCCAACTTAGAAATGTAAGTAGCTTCTCCCACTTTTTCGACACAGTTCTCCAAACATGGAATTGGATCTGCATCAGTCTTTGTAACGGCATTGACTTTGTGATAGTCCACACATGACCGTTGGGTACCATCTGGCTTTGGTACCATGACTATATGTGAACTCCAGTCACTGTAACTCACTTCGATTATGACATATTGGAGTGTGCGCTCTATCTCCTTCTGAACCTGTGCCAATTTTGGAGAGTCATGCCCATAAGGATGTTGCTTAATCAGAACAGCATCTCCTGTGTCTACATCATGCACAATTATGTTCGGACTTCCCAGTTTATTGCCGCATATCTCTCCACAAGATAATAAAAACTCTTTCAGGTCACTTTTCTTTTCTTGTGTAAGGTAACTCAATAATTTATCCCAATTTTTGACAACTTCCTCATTCTCCAATTTGATTTCAGGAATGTCCAATTCAGAATCCTCTGAACTTGGTTCTTCCTTCTGTGCTGTAATCATTAACACCTTCTCCTCTTGCTTTCCTTCCCTATCAAAATACCTTTTGAGTATATTCCCATGACACACTCCGTGAGATCTCATCCTGTCTGGAGTCCGTATCAAATAGTTCACCTCATTCAATTTCTTCCCAATTTGATAAGATACGCCAAAACTTGCTTTTCAAGGTTCAACTGTTACTGGAAGTAACACCAATACTTTACTCCCAATTTTTGATCCACTTCCTGTTACATTGTATGCTGCGATACTTTTAAATGCTGTCTACTCAACTCTCCAGCTCTATTTAATCATTCCCTAAAATTTGACACATCATCCAAATGGATGGTCTCTGAATTCTGACTTATTAATTTCTCCTTAACCAATGTTAATGGTCATTTTACTTTATGCCCACAAATTAATTTAAACATCTGAATTTGGTCGATTCATTCTGTGCATCTGTGATCACAAATAGTTCAAAAGGAATTTCCTTATCGCAATCATCTGGATAATCCTGACCATAAAACCTCAACATGGTCTTCAGTGTTTGATGCCATCTCTCTCATGCTCCCTGTGATTCCAAATAGTACGCAGTAAATTTGAATTGCTTTATTCCCAAGTTATCTATCATCTCCTTGAATAGTTCGGATGTGAGGTTTGATCTATCTGGATCTCTATTGGTAGTCCGTACTGAGTAAAAAATAAGCATTTTTGTACAACTCTTTTAGCTGTGATGCTGCATAATGGGTCTGCCCCCGGAAATCTAGTCGACACATTCATTATTGTTAATAAATACTTATTTCCACTTTTTGTTTGAGGTAGGGGCCTACACAATCTAGACTCTTGCGAAAGGTTCCTCAATGTTGGAATAGGTATTAAAGTTGCAGGTTTAGTACTATCTGTGTGACATGTTTGAGACATCTGGCAAAATTCAACGACATCTTTGTGTAGTCCAGGCCAGTGAAAGTATCTTTGTATTCCAGCCTGTAATGTCCTAACCCCGAAATGATCTCCAAGTGGTAGCTCATGTGCCACTCGCAGCACCTCCTTTGTATACCCAACAGGAAAAACAATTTGAAAATTTCTGTCCACGTCTGATCTGCTTCAATGTACGCTGATCTCCATATCCACATTAAGACATCATTTGTGGAGTAATAACACACAGGAATGCATTCATTCTCTTTCTTGCTAAATGTTTTTTTTTATATAACATTTGTAACTCCTCATCTTTCTGCTTAATTCAATCACCTTAGCAGAGCTAAAATACTTTCATGTTTTCATACTTGCTCCTTCTGTTCCACTTATCTGGTCAAAAAAAAACTTTCAGATAACTCTGTGTCAGCTTCCTTATCTCTGCCTTTATCCCGCTTCATCCTGTGCATTTGTGATCTTCTGATGACGTAATCAGGGAAAATTCCTGGATAAACATTCTCCAGGTCTTCAGTTGCCTGCATCTCCACTGGCTTTTCAACTAGAGTAGGCAGCACGCCTACCAGTGAATCAGCTATATTATTTGCAAAGACAAATTTTATTCCTGGAGCTGAGAGTTAGGGGTCCAGTACTCCTACCACACATTCTACACTCTTGTCTGGACTCTCTAGCCTCACTTTACATAACTGAGCATTTTTTTTGCCTCACTATGAATTCCTGTTCCCAGCACATTTTCTGGCAATAGTCTTTCAAGTGTTCATAAAGCCTCACCCATCAGCATTACAGACTGAAAATATCCTGCATCAATTAATATTGGAACCTCCTTACCAATTACTCCTGGCCTATGTGAATAAACTTTACCCCTTCCATGTAGATTTTTTTACGCAGATTTAGCATGTCCACTGATCATCTTGTACACTCTGAGGCAGTTGCCTAACTCCCCCTATGCTTTTTGTTACTAGTTCAACGAAACTTCCAGGCTTGTCTTGTTATCCTACAGCTGGTTTTCTCCTAGCTCACCAACACTGTGAATTTGTGTGGCCATCTTAATTACAATGAAAACACCATAGTATTTAAACTTCTTTGTCCCTCTCCAGGTTTTCTTTATTACCGTGGTAAATTATCCTTACGTTTTACACTGTGATCTAGCTTTCCCTTTGCACGTGAGGATATCTCTTTGCTCCAATTTCTGTCCCTCAGAGATCAGAACTGGTTCTGGAAAGCAAATCAAGTTTATGGACTAGTTCATAATCATCAGCCATTTCAGCAGCTAACCTTGCTGTTTACACTCTTTGCTCTTCCACCTGAGTCTGCACTACTACAGGGAGTGAAGTTTTGAATTCCTCCAAATACTAACCTCTCTAGGGGCAATATAGCTTTGCCTTAATTTTAAAGCTCTTATCCAACTATCGAAATTAGTCTGTTTGATCCTTAGAAACTCAGTGTAGGTTTGGCCAGGATCCTCATTAGATTACTGAAAAGTTGCGTATGTTGACTTAATGTTTTTTTTAAGCTCTTCAGACTCCCCAGATACCTCCTCTCATCGGGATGTGAATACCTCACCAGTCCTACCTACAAGTTTCGTTTGGATCAACAAAACCCACATTGCCTCTGGCCACTGCATTTGTTGAGCCAACTTTTCAATTGAGACGAAAAGGTCATCATATTCTTCTCATCAAGTTGAGGCAATGCTTGAACATGAGCAAACCAATTCTCACTAGGCTTCTGACTACCAGGGGTTGCTCATCTGCACTCTCTTCCTCACTAAGCGCACCCTCAGTCGTTATCTCCAGTGTTTAACACTGACTTCCCTTTTTAAGTGTCAGTTTTTGCTATTCAAAAGCTCTCTCTTTCTCTCTCCCCTGCTGCTTTCTCTTTTGCCATTCTTTCTTTTTACTCTCTGTTCTGCTGCTCTCTCTTTTCCCCCTTCTTCTGCATTTTATCGAAAGTTAAATGTTCCACTTTGGCTGCCCTTTCCTTATGTCTCGCCGCTAACTCAAGGTGTTTCATTTGCAATTGAATTCTTGCCATCTCTACAGATTCTGATGGTTTCTCCAGCAAGTTTAATTGACGAGCTACTGCTGTAATTACCTCTCCTTTCCTCACAGAAGCAGTCAGTTCCGATTCCAGCTTCTCTGCTAATTCTTGCAAATTGGTCTTATTTCACTTTTCGTAAAATATCCAAAGTCACTGCATGCATACCTAGGAAACGTTTGGCGACTGAAATAACCATTACTATTCGAAGTTTTGTCAACCCAGTCAAAAGAATACCCGAACTAAAGGCACGAGCCCCTGCTACTCGCTATTGAAAATCTAGCAATGAGACCCAATCTCTTATGGACGAGGCTAGACCACTCAAAACGTTCTTAAGCAAGCAGCCCAGAGCATAACTTGGCAGTTTGTTTTGGTAATTACCCAATGAAAATTACCCGGAGTAATTTAGCTAGGGTGACTACTAGATTTTAAATCAGAGAAAAACGCTATTCACAAAATTACACAATGAAACACAATGAACAGAATAAAGAACCCCTACAGAATTCAACTGATCCAGCTAGACTTAATTATGCTATTCCAAATACACACAATAGTCCCAATAATCAAACTCACTTGAAATAACGTCTTAATGGAATGCATGTTTCCAGGTTGAAGCTAAATGGCAGAAAAGAGACAGAGTTTCCACACATCTCCCAGTTGAACTTCCCAGTTTAAGACTCAACTGAATACTGCTCAGCTCAAATCAACTCAGCTCGCTCAGCTAAAAGAGCTGACAACTCCCCGTTCATTATACAAGTCACTTCAAAAGCATGACCACTTTGGTCTGTAGTTTCATCTGTTTACATCTGTTGTTGTGGTTCTGTTCGCCGAGCTGGAAGTTTTTGCTGCAAACGTTTCGTTCCCTGGCTAGGGAACATCATCAGTGCTGTTGGAGCTTCCTGTGAAGCGCTGCTTTGATGTTTCTTCCGGTATTTATAGTGGTTTGTTCTTGCCCCTTCCGGGTGTCAGTTTCAGCTGTAGTAGTTTGTATATGGGGTCCAGGTCCATGTGTCTATTGATGGAGTTTGTGGATGAATGGCATGCCTCTAGGAATTCCCTGGCTGTTCTCTGTCTGGCTTGTCCTATGATGGTAGTGTTTTCCCAGTCAAATTCATGTTCCTGGTTGTCTGAGTGTATGGCTACTAGGGATAGCTGGTCGTTTCGTTTTGTGGCTAGCTGATGTACATGGATGCGGATTGTTAGCTGTCTTCCTGTTTGTCCTATATAGTGTTTTGTGCAGTCCTTGCATGGTATTTTGTAAACTACGTTAGTTTGGCTCGTGCTGGCTATTGGGTCCATCTAAATAAAAGGCCTCTGAAAATCCCTTTCATGTCTGTACCAAACCAGACTGATCATAGCCTGACCCCGTTTTACAGATGCCCTGAAAAACATCAAGGACAGAGTTTACTTGAGCCAATGAACAGCTTTTAGCAAAAAAGAAGGATTGATTTGTGGCAGAGAAGACAAGCTCGTGTTCTGTATGGAGGTCAGAAGCTGGTGGGAATAGCTAATACTGTCAGAGTGAAGCTGATGACAGATTTGTGAACAACATGACGTTCAATGCAAGGTCACACACCAACTGTACATCCAGACGGTGAGAGTTCATACAGAACCTGGCGCTCTCTCTCAACCAACATGGGGGCTCCATAGAGCTCTGTAAACTATCATACAGTCATAGAACCCTATAGCACAGAGACAAGCCCATTAGCACAAAGTGGTTCATGCTGATCAAAATGTCCATCCATACTAACCCCATTTCCTGCGTTTGGTCCATATCCTTCTAAACCTTTTCTATCTATATATTTGTCCAAATGTGAAGACGCATATCATGGAAAACATGTTATATCTAATGCTATACGTGTTTTGTTTTGAAAATGATGAGTGTTGATTGATAACACTCCAGTGTTAATGCAATCACGTTTTTATTCTTTTTGTAGCGTTACAGATTAAACACTTATTTCCTTCACACTCTCCTCATGGTACCTTCACTGCAGGGAATTGTCTGGTGAAACTCCATTACACCGTCTCTCTGAAGCAAGGAGATCATTGATTATAAATGAAAGAAAATAGTGTCTCAAGTACACTCCACAATTGCAGGACGGTGTCTTCACTCTAATACTTTAATCATTTTGTAATGAACGATACTACTCATTATTGTGCTGATTACTTGCTGAGTCATCGAGTCATAGAGGTGTACAACATGGAAACAGATCCTTCGGACCGACCCCTCCATGCCGAGCAGATATCCCAATCCAATCTAGTCCCACCTGCCAGTACCCGACTGCTCTGTAGGGATTCTGTTAGTGCCTCATGATCAAGGACATCCAGCTCCTTTTCACCAAGAGCACTTCCCATCATCTCGCCTTCTCATAAATACAAAATGAGATGGATGGCATTTTTTGCCAATCATTTATTTGCCTTATGAAGCAAAGTCACACCAACAACAACATCACTGTTGCCATTGGAGTTGATTGGAGATACTGAGGAGGCGATGATCCAGCTGTATTATCTCTGAGTATGAATCCAGGGAATCAGGTAATGACCCAGACACCGGATCCGAATCCCACAACGGCTAATGTTGGAAACTGAATTCAATAAAATATCAGCAATTAAGAATCAAATGAAACAATGAAACCATTGTCGATTGTCCTAGCTGGCACCCTCATACCCTTCAGGAAAGGTAATCTACCTTCTTCAGCTGGTCGGGCTTACATGTAACTCCACAGAAATGTGGTTAACTCTCAGTTGCAGTTTGAAATAGCCAAACCCGCCACTCAGTTATGTCAGTCACTACAAAGCCTCAAAGAAATGAAACCACATGGACCTCAGCACTGACTACTTACAGCCCACGGATTGCAGTGGGTCAGGAAGGCAGCTCATCAACACCTTCTCAAGGACAATGAGGAAAGGGAATTAAATATTGGCCCAGCATCCCATTAATACATAAAAGAAGCTGATCACACTCAGGGAAAAGAGAAAAACAGACATAAAATCTTTAAACAGGAACTTTGACATATACCTTACATGGACATTATTATCAGTAATATGGGAACAGGAGAAATGTAAGTAAGGTTTAATTTCATTTTTTATTTCCATCCCAGCTGATCATCAACAATCTCTTTGCTTCTTTCTCTCTATCTCTCTCTTTCTCCATCTATTCAACTCAGTCCTTCTCCATTTCACACAGATGTCGGTGTCACCAACATCAATCACGCTATTTCCCAACTGTGTTCAGTTCTGATGTATGGTCATTAGAATCGAATTGTCAATTCTATTTTTCTCTCGACCCGAGGAGGCTGCCAAATCTGCTCAGTTTGTCTGGCACTTTCTCGTTCTTTATTGTTTCTGATCTATTGCATGATTCTTTGCTTTATTTAACCTTTAATTTTGTTATTACTTGGAATGTCTGCATCACTGGCAGGGGCAGCATCTTCTGTTATTTACTGTGAGGTCATTCTTTCAGGCAGTACAGAAGCAATCACATTGCTGTGGGACTCACATAAATCTGAAGCCAGACTAGATAATAAACACAAGTTCTATTTAACAAAGGACATCAGTGAAATAGATAAACGTATGGACAAAATGCTGGAAGTGTTATGGTTTTTATTTCCAATTCCTGTCTTTTGTATTTACTTTCTGACATTGTCTGTGGTAGGATGTGGAATAGCATCTTTCTGTGTAATAACCTGTGCATCTGAATTACATTTCTTCTGACATTACTGCGCTGACAGCGTGTTTCTGTCATGAAGTTATTTTAGAGACAAGAACAAAGTTGCAATCGAAATATTTGCAACTGAAAGAGTGCTTAAAGGAGAGGTGTAACGATAATGTCTGAATTTTACCAAAGCATAGATAATGGTTTATAAAGCGTCAGCGTTGAAGCCAAGATTGTGACTGGGCATATAATCGAGCTGGTAGTGGATAGGTTTTGTGATGGACAGAATACCGAGACATAAATGAATTTTACTTATTTAAATTCGGTATTGTGAACAGTCTCGTTCTCAGATGTTTGTGAGGGCGGGGGTGTGGGCGGTTCTGAAATTTGGGGGTAATCAATGGAATTTGCGTTTGAAACTGAAGACAATAGTTTCTGTCTTTGTCAAATATAGATAACAGAAATAGTAACGAAGTTCGCCATGTTTGAAGAGATTAATAAATGGATAGAGATGAAGAAACTTACCAGGAACACCAACAATAGCGAGGATAGGATAGTAACCCGCCTGGATAATCAGCAGTGCACCATATATCCGATCTGGTAATGTTGACCAAGACGAGGAAAAATAGTAAAGACCCCAGGATAAACTCCTGTCCATTGTTGCAGCATTCCAGTCTAATGTTCTCAGATTCTGATCCATTAATGGATCATTCCAGACTATTCTCAGATGTTTAAATCTCCTTTATCTGTCTCTGCAGCTGCTAATCCCTTTGAGCGTTGGAGTTGGTACATCTGCTGCTACAATGGCATAAACCATTGCAAGAGGCCCCTTACTAATAGGAGACGGAAAACATCCAGTGACACAACTGTGATCCATGGAGACTAGCATCGATCACAGTCACTGAACAAACAGCTCCATTTAACCCCTTTCAGTATGGTTCCTGCAGTTCACAAAACTACTGGACTGGATTGAATTTTGGCACCATTGGTTCTTGATCATATTTCCCATCACCCATTGCTCTCGTGAAGTTAGCAGTGAGGGAGAATGATGCATGTTTTCTTACCGCAGGCTAGATGATTCTGCTGCGTTGTCCATTTACAATACTGTAACCGGCTGAACCTCGCACCACCACCACCCTCAAAAAGCACAACCTACATGCTGTTACCGTGCAGATCTCTCCTCGACTAGAACAGGCACCAGCCAATATGTTTATAGTGGATATATTTGCACTCCAATACATAGGAAATGTGAATTTGCCTGGGCATTCCTTTAATTGGTCTAATAAGGCAATTTTGTATCTTCAACATTCAATGTGCTTCAGCACTTTTTTAAATATAAACTCACAAACACCTTAACACACTTTATTAAGCACAATTTTCTTCCCATTCTCCTCATGGTAACATCATGCCAGGGTTTAGTCTGGTGAAACCCCTTTGCTGATTAAACCTGTACACAATACATCTAACAGTCTCTCAATAAAACACTATCATTGGGAAAGATACATTTATTCTGGTACTTTAATCATTTTGCATGACCAGCCACATATCATTTACTTCCTGCTATGTAAAAAATCTATTTGTGACTTATGACCAAGCACATCCAGGTCTGTTTCAACAACAGCATTTCCCAACCTTTCACTATTTAATGAACATAAACGTGAATGATGATATTTGCTGTTCATATCTGAAATATCTTGCAAAGAGCTATTGGCCAAACACTGATCCTTCTGATACCCCAAAGCCTTCACTCCAGATAATTATACTACTCTCTCCATTCCCTCGATTATCCAACTTTTAATACATTCGGTGTATTCCACCCCTACCTACCCATGGACTCTAACATTCTCTACTCACCTCTATTCAACCATGTCAACCGTCTTTTGAAAATTCAAATACTTCATTTCCACTGGTTCTCAATTATCGATGTCACAACGGACAACCTCCACAATATCCAGCAGGTTTATCAAAGATCAAGATAATTTCCCCTTCCTGAATCTAGATTGACTCCTCCGAATCATGACGTTATTTTCTAAGTGTCTAGTTGTCACATTCCTCACAAAAGGTTCCAATGTTTTTCTTACAGCTTACATCAAGCTAACCACTGTTTAGTTTGTTGTTTGCTCTCTCCGTCCTGTTTTAAATATTTAGGTTTACAATCGGTGCTTTCCAGTCTGGAGGATCCTTTCCAGAATCTAACCAGCTTTGAAGAATAATCAGTAATTTGTTCACTAGCTCTCCTGCCACCTCCTCAATACTCTGGGATGTAGCTCATCAGATGCAGCAATATACCAGCCTTAAATTCAGTGATGTTTTGAAAGACGTACCTTTTATTAAGTCTAATTTCCTGCTGTTCCCCATTTTCACCAGTCACTCTGTTCCCCTGTATTTCTGGAAGTTTCTTTCTGTATCTTCCTCAGGGAGATGGACACAATATGTTGCTCTCAGCGGACAGATTGGTTCTGTCAGCCAGTGAATATATCGGAGGACTGCACTCCAGTGATGATGGATATGTCATTCACTCCTGCCTGGAAAGTTCCAGAATTAATCCAGTTGAATTCATGTTGAGCATCAGCACAGTCCTGTCACAGGTGTGAGGCTACACAGTATACTGAAGGAGGGGACACAGCTCAGTGAACACCTCAATTTTGGTTTCATACCTGACACCTGGTCCAACTTAGACAAATGTCCCGGGAAATCCCAGGAAAGATAATGCACTGTCCTGCACCACCCTATTGTTAGAGCTTCCCTTCTGTGGAGCCTCATCTCCATTTGCTTACCATGGACCCAGACACTCTGTAAATGCAGTGTACAGAATGGGGTCACCAGACCCAGCAGATGACAATACAAACCCGAGATAAGCATCCACAGAAACTCCATTGATTTTCCAATGACAGGAACGAGTCAATTCCCCACACGGAACGTGCACGCGCTCAGTGTTGAAAACTATTTCCACTCCTGAGTTTCTCTTCCTGGCTGAGAAAGCCATTACATCTCTGCACACTTCCACACTAACAGTTTCTCTCTCCAAAGAAGTAGTTGACATGTAACATTACCTTTCTCTACATCTCAGCAACTACAAGGGCAGCACTAGTATTGCTAATGAATTTGATCATCACACTCAGAGAAGAGAGATAGAGGGAACCTATCTCACTTTAAACAGGGACAAGTCTAAATGGATGTAATATTCAGGAATATGGGAAAACGGGGAAATGTGAGAATAACTTGCCATTTTGTTTTCCTTTCAGTTCATCATCAGCAATTCCTTTGCTCACTTTTTATTTCTTTTTCTCTCTTTTTCTGGCAATTTCTCCACCCATTCGATTTAAACCTGGCTCCCACCTCTCTCTCCAACCTAACCATACATGATACCAGGATAAATAATATTATTGCCCAGTTTGCTTTCAGTTGTGAAGGAGGGTCACTGGACTCCAACCGTTATCTGCATTTCTCCTGACAGAGGCTGCCATACCTGCTGAGATTCTCCAACACTTTCAGACGCTGGAGAATTTTATTTTCGATCTCTAGCACCCACCGTTCCTTGGTTTATTTTCACCTTTCATGCTGTTGTTTTTCGGGATGCCAGCATCACGGGCAAGGGCAGCATTTGTTGTCCATCACTAATGGTCTGTGACTACGTGGCCATTTGTCAAGACAAAATGGAACCCACAATGTTGTTGTGGGTCTGAAGTCCCACTGAGTTCAGACTGGGTAATAATGTTAAGTTTCTTAGCAAAGACTATCAGGGAAATAATAAAAATAAATCTTAACGGTTTCTGGTTTCCATGAATGAAATTAGGTTTCATGCCATTTTTTTTTCATTCGAATTTAAGCTCTGTCATCGGCTGTGGTAGGATTTTAAACACTGCCTTGGAGTCACAGCCCGTGCCACTGAATTACCCGTCAGTTACATGATCACTCTGTAACTTCTCTGTTTGGGAATTGCCTTGTTCCTTCTGTTAGAGACAGCTCAAGATCTTCTCTCCTATTACCATTTGGTTAATACCATTGAAATATTTACAGCACCTTCCCCTGTGAGGAACAATGTAAAATACTGGTGTAAATTATCTGTCTGTTCCCTGTATCCAGTTCCCCAGTCACACCCTCCAAATGTCCTCAATATACTTTCCTGACTTTCTTTATACCAAAGATCACACACACCTCTTTAACTCTTCTCACATACATGGAAAAGCTCGTGCTGCTTGTTTTTATATTTCTTGCCAATTTGCTTACATCACATCTTTTCTTCCCTTTTCTTCGCTTTCTATATTCATACAATCATATCACATACAAACACACCCTTTGGTCCAACTTGTCCATGACGGCCAGGTTTTCCAAACGAAACTATTCCCATCAGCTTGCATTTGGCACATATGCCTCGAAACGGTTCGCATTTATATGTTTGTCCTAATGTCTTTTCAATGTTGGAGCTGTACCTGCATCTGCCAGTCTTCCTCTGGCAGCTCATTCCATAAACACATCACCCTCTGTGTGAAAAAAAGAAGTTCCCTCTTCCCCCCTTTTAAATCTTCCCTCTTCCAGCATAAACCAATGGCTCAATGATTTAATTTTCCTTTCCTGTGGAAACGATCTTGGCTTTTCACCCTGACCATGCCTCCCCGATTTTGTAAATTTCTATAATGTCACCCCTCAACCTCCTACACTCCATCTGATACTAACTTCAAGAACAAGCATTGCAAGTTAAGCACTGAAAATTTGAATCAATGTTAAAAGTAACGGGTAAACAGCCCTCAGCCCAAACTTCGTACTGTCATTTGTTTTTTTCTTTATGTAACAATACTAAGGCAGCATGAAAATCTTACTAGTGCCAATAAACCGGCAAGCACCTGAATTCCTTTGTCTGATTCCTCTGATAATTTCTCCAGTGAAATTGTATCTCAGGCCATATCTATGTAATTCTACATCTTCAACATTCTCCCTCCTGGCCTCCATATGGCTTTATGTGGTTGTGTTTTCTTTATCTTGCACTCAATAGAGAGAACCCCTATCCTCATTCTCATCTTAATTTAAACTCATTTCATATCATGTTCTCGTTCACCACAGCTAAAATCCTGTTCATCTGTTGTCACACCCTCAGTTCCCTGTCACCTACCCCCCACATCTGGCAAGGAAATAAAATGCCCAGTTTCCAATCCTTTTCAGTTATGAAGAAGTGTTCACTGGACCTGCTTAGTTTCTTCAGCTATTTGTGTTTTTCAACATTATCCAAAGATGTGTGTCGAATCTGCTCAAAAGCCCTGTCCAGCACAGAGCGCTGTACATTGGGAAGTGAACAAAAACGCAAAGTGCACAGGTTCATTGGCTCTGAAACGACATAAGGCTGGCATCACTGACACGGCAGAGGTCTTAATCATGGTCAGGAAGAAAAACAGAGGAAAAAACATTCACTTCAAACATAGAAGATGGTATTACTGGAAAGAAAATGATTCAGTTTAATATGTTAATGTATCTGAGTAATGTAACAAATTGGAGGCGTGGCATCAGGGTGAGATCCTCAGCAGAATGAGATTATGGAACTGGATGCGCTCTCACATCAGAAACCAGGTTAAGTCACTGAGTACAGGGCTGATGGGTGAACGGGTCTCGGTGTGAACTGGGGGGAAGTCAGTAGAATTGAGTTGCAGGTATTACAGCTCACATTGGGTTATCATGTGATGCTGTAGATCTCAGCAGCAGCCACAACAGAATTGCTTTCAAACACAATCCATAACTTTTACCCCAGGATAATCCATCACTATTCCATTATTATCAAGCCGATCTATGGTTCAGTGACGAGTTTGGGGGAACATGCCAGAGTCAGAACCATGTGTATCTAAACCTGATGACAATCCATTAAAGCTACCGCACTTGACTGTTTACATTCCAAACAGCAGAAGTACCATCTGATGGAGAGGGGGAAATGATCCCAAGACAAACTGATATGATCGAAACTCTGTAGTCAAGCCACATCCAATCATCAATGTCGATTGACTATTAAACAACTTACAGGAGGAGAGGACTCCAAAAATATCCCTAGCCCTGCACATCAGTGTACAAGACAAAGTTGTAGTATTTGCAACATCCTGATCCAGAAGTGTTGAGTCGATGATCCACCCCATCCTCCTCAAGATGCCCACAGAATCACAGATGCCAATCTTCAACCAAATTGATTCGCTGCACGTGACATGAGGAAACGGCTGAACGCAGTAGATATGAGGACGGCAATGGACCCGGACACCATTCCTGCAATAGGAATGAAGATTGTGCTGCACAACAAGCCATGTCGCTGGGGAAGCTGTTTCAATCCAGCTCCAACTCCGACATCTGCCTGGCCAAGGGGAAAGTTCCTCAACAATATCCAGTCGCACAACAAGGGAATGACTATAGTCTAACCATTTACCACGCCCTCAGTCCCGTCACGATTATCACATTGGTGGAAGCGCTTTTTGACCGAGCTGTTAAGCAGCACAGAAATAATGTGCTCAGTGTGGTTTCCGATAGGTCCCCATGTGGAGATGGTGCTGTTGTGCAAATGTCACTGGATTACTGGTCCAGACTGGGATAATGCTCTGGCAGCTGGTGGAAGTTAAAAACAATTAACAAAATATCGAGACATAAAATCTGGTGCTAGTAATATTGGCCTTCAATCTAATGTCCATTCTAAACATCTGTTCCTGCCCCAATGTACTTTCAGGAAGTGAATCTCCCCTGCTTCCTGGTCTGGCCTACAAGTGTCTCCAGACACACAGACATGTGATAAACTCTGCAATGGTCTCTGAAACGGCCAAGCAAGACACTCAATTGCATCAAATTGTTCTGAGTTCTTAAAGGATAAAACCAGACAGAACACCGGCAACCAGCTTGGTTTTGGAAAAGGGAACGGGAAACACAGTCTTGTCAACCAGACAGATGCTGCCTTCTTAATGTTTAAGAGATTGTGACAACAATGACAGAGCTTTCCCCCAGACTGCACAGAAACATCAGGAAGGGAGCAGGGTATTAGACACTTTTAGCTTTCCTTGTTCTAGCTCATGGAGACAAGTTCACTTTTATAACCCTAGTTAATACATTCTTCAGAAGCTCATCAATTCATGGTCTTATGCTGCTCAATGATTGACCGTCCAACCCATACAGTCACAGAAGCACTGGCTCTGTACTGTCATAAATACAGCACGATCTACATTAGTTCCACTTTCGAAAATGAGGCCCAGAGCCATGTATGTTATGGCACTTCAAGGGCACGACCACGTATTTATTAACGGTTGTGAGGTTACCTGCCCTCTCAGGAAGTGCATTCCTGATCCCAACAGACTCTGGATGAAAACCAGTCGTCAAATCCTCACTAAACATCAAACCCTTCACTTTAAGATGGTACTCTCTTGTTCTTCGCCCTTTGATTGGAAGGAACAGCTGCTGTCTATCCATCCTGTCCATGCCCCTTGTAATCTTATCCTTCTAAAGCACATCCCTCTCAGTCGTCTCTGCTTCAAAGTAAACAACCCAAGCTGATCTAATCCATCCAAGGGAACATCCTGGTGAATCTCTACTGCACCCTGTCCAGTGCAATCACATACTTCCTGTTTTGTTGCTCCCATAACTGATCATAGTATTTCATTTGGCCTCACCAAAATTCCACATAACTCTTGTAATCTGTGCCTCCATGAATAAAGGCTATGTTTATGGTTGCTATGCTTTGTCAACTTGTGCATTAACTTGTTTAATCACATTCGGGATGTTTCCAGCACCCTCTGAGCTTACTAGTGTGCTGCTATTCATTGAGTCCTCCCCTGTCTGGTTCCTTCTTCCAAAATACATCACCTCATATTTATCACCGTTACATTCCATTGGCCATTGATCCACCCATTTGATCATTCCATCTGTATCTTCCTGTAATATAAGGCCTTCTTCCTCACTGCCAAACAACCAGCCAAACTTTGTGTCAAACGCAAACTCACCCTAACCCCCTCCAAATTCACAGCTGCATCATTTATGAATGCTACAAACAATAAGGTTAAAAATCACACAACACCAGGTTATAATCCAACAGTTTTATTCGCACGACATGCTTTCGTAGCGCTGCTTCTTCATCGCGTGATTTTGCTGTTCGAAATGTCATGCTTAAATAAACAGTTGGACTATCATCTCACGTTCTGCAATTTTTTTTCCAAACCAGCCCAACACTGGCATCTCCGAATCACAAATAAAATGGGACACAGCACTGATCCCTGTGGTACACGATTGGATACTGGTCTCCAGTCAAACAAACAGATTTCTACCAGCAGACCTTCTGTCTCCTACCACTAAGTTGATTTGGATACAACTTGGCAAATTACTAATGAGTCCTACATTTTCCCTGGTTATTCTGCTCCACTTGACGTACCTGTAGAATATTTGGGGAGTCTCCTTCATCTTTCCTGCCAGCAGGTTTCCATGTCGCTGTATTAGTCAGTCCCCTTCAAATGAAGAATTGCCTTCTAATTGCAGTCTGAAATTGTCTATCCTTTACCTGCAATAATTTGCCTTAAATGTAGAGTAGACGGCCAGAGAAAAATCCTGTTTATTTCCACCTTGTCATATGTTTAGTGACTTTTCTAAATTTCACTGTGATCACCTCTCATTCTTTGAAAATGTAAAGAACACAGGCCGAGTTTCCACATAAGGCAATCTAACCATCTGAGGGATTAATCTGGAGAATATCCATTGCACACCCTCCGTGGCCATTATATTCTTTCTCAGATTGGGTCACCAACACTGGACTCAATACTCTATGTACAGTTTCATTAGCAAGCTGTGAAACTGCTTCAGCATGACCTTCCGACAATGTTCTGATTGTCTTAAATGAAGGCGAACCTGACTTTAACTTTTCACTTTTATATATTACTCCAATTACCATTTACATTACATTATTTATGAATTCACTGCATGAGTTCTTATAAAAAAAGCCTTCTGAAAATCGAAATACGCCATTTCTATTTTGCAATAAACAAGTTCAAATCATTCTGAAGTCTGTCAAATATGAAGACTCTGTCAGAATCTGTCAGTGTATACTGATTCTCTCCAATGTTCCTGATAATGTCTAAATATCCAATATCAGATCCTACATAATAGGTTCCATCAGTTTACCTACAGATGTCAAGTTAATTGGTCTGAAGTTCTCCACACTATCTCTTCTTCCCTTTGCAGATGCTTGAATCCCTTCCACTTATCTCCAACGCTTGAAACACATTTACTAACTTCAGCCTCGGCAGAATGTACAGGAAAATAAAACAGTCATGTACAGCACAATAAATGCGTCTATTGCTGATTTATTTCTAATATTTTGATACGAAGTACAACTGGCTCATCAGACTTAGCAATGCTTAATCCAGCTGCAATACTACTATGCTAGCCGTCAACTATTACCTTGTTACTGATCTGAATTGACTTTATGTCTTTAGTTCCACAAGTTCCATGTGGTCATTTGGTATGACTCAGCGATTTTATGGATCTTCCTCCGTGATGACAGATGCAAAGGAACTGGTTATTTTCTTGGCCATTTCCCTGTTCTCCTCAATAACCTCTCCTCTCCTGATTACAAAATTCCACATTTGACCCTGCTTGTTTTCTTTGCAATACAGATTGTAGATTTATGTAGTCTTTGTGTTCTTCTTTCACAGAATCATTGAAAGCCCACTGTGCGGAAAAGGCCTTTTGGTTCAGCAAGTCCACCCTGCCGCTCCGAAGAGTAACCACCCAGACCCATTCCCATCCAATTCTACATTTTGCGGCCTAATCTACACATCCATGAACACTTTGCACAAATAAGCATGGCCAGTTCAACTAACCTGTAATTCTTTGGACTGTGGGAGGAAACCGGAGCACTAAGAGGAAACCCACGCAGACTCAGGGAGAATATGCAATCTCCACACAAACAAATTTCTGAGAATTCTCTGGTTGCCACAATGTCTAAAATTCTTCTGAGCTCACTTCGTATGATTAATATCATCTTTAATTTATTATGTTAACCTCCATGAAGTCATTTGCCCTTTCTTTGGTGATTCTACAAAAGAAATAGACATATTTTTCAGATATTGCAGGTTTTCTGTAGATCTCCTGGTCCTGAACAGGTGGATCCAAGAACACAGCAAGAGGCGAGAGACGATATTGCGGGGGCCCTGGCTGATCTTTTTCCATCACCGCTGTCCATGGGGGAGGTCCCAGAAGACTAGAGGGTCGTGAACGTTGTGCCCTTGTTCAAGGAGGGCGGCGAAGAAGAACCTGTAAACTATAGACCAGTTAGCTTAACAAATGTGACAAGTAATTTCCTTGAGAAGGTTCTGAGAGATAACATAGACATGCATTTGAAAAGACACGGTTTAATAAGGAGCAGTCAGCACTGCTTTGTGCATAGGGTATCGTGGCTCATATTTCTTTAGCGTTCATTTGAGGAAGGGACCTCAAAAGGTGGTAGGTTGGGAGACGAAGTATATCTAGGTTTCAGAAAGGTCTTTGATAAGATTCCACATAATAGGCTGCTCAGAAAGGTTCGATAGCATGGAATTCAGGGGGATCTGCCAAATTGGATACTCAATTGGCTTGATGGGAGAAAGCAGAGGCTAATACTCGAAGGATGCTGATTGGACTGGAGGCCTGTGACTAGTGAAGTGTCTCAGGGGTCGGTACTGGGTCTATTACAGTTTGTTATCTATATCAATGATTTGGATGAGTATGTACAAAGCATGATTAGTAATTAGGATGATGACAATAAAAGAGGCAGTACTGTGAACAGTGAGAAAGATTATCAGAAATTGCTGCAGGACTTTTATCAGCTGGGGAAGTGGGCCGAGAAATGGCAAATAGAGATTAATATAGATATATGTGGGATGTTGCATTTTGGAAAGACAAATTCAGGTTGGAGTTTCATGATGAATGTTAGACCCTGAAGGAGTGTAGAGGAACAGAGGGACCTTGGAGCTCAGCTTCGTGGTTCTCTGAAAGTAGTTGTACGTAGACAGGGCAGTGAAAAAGGCTTTTGGCACACTGGCCTTCATCAGTCAGGGCATTGAGTATAGAAGTTGACGAGTTATATTTCTGTTAGACAGGACGCTGGTGAGGCATGCACATGGAGTATTGTGTTCGGTTTTGTTCACTTTGCCATAGGAAGGATGTGATTAAACTGGAAAGAGGACAGAAGAAATTTACAAGGATGTTGCCAGTACTCAACGGTCTGAGTTGTAGGGAGAGTTTGGACCGGCCAGAGCATTTTCCTTTGAGTGTAAGAAACTGAGGGGAAATCGTATAGAAAAGTATAAAATCATGAGATGCATGGATAAGGTGAATGTACTCATTCGTTTTGTCAGTTTTGGCAATCAAGGTCTGGAGGACATCAGGTTAGAGGTGAAAGACAAAAAGGATCCTGAGCGCCAACGTTTTTATGCAGAGGTTGGTACACATATGGAATTAGCAGACAGCGGTTTGGTTGAGGCACGTACATTAACAACGTTCAAAAGGCATTTAGACAAATACGCGGATAGAAAAGATTTAGAAGGATCAGGGGCAAGGGCAGGGAAATGGAATTAGTAGGATGGACATTTTGGTCGGCACGGACCACTTTTGTCCAAAGGGCCTGTGTCCAAGCTGCAGGGATCCACGATTCTATGACTCTAACAACCATTGTGTGTCTACCACTTCATGCTCAAGCATTCTATATTGTATACAGGCGCCGTGTAGAATACAACATATTAACGTCTCTAGTCCTCAGAGCAAGGTTACTAATGAGTCCTTCTGACCACACAGCACCAAATCGAAAATAACCTGCTTTCTTGTTTGAGTCACAACATACTCTTCAAACAACCTGTTTTACGATTATGAAATTTAATTTTCACAACATTAGCAGTTACTTAGTTAACGCAGTTTAGATGCAATTTAAGATCATTCAATAATACTGTAGCACCCACAGTATTTGCATCTCTAATTTCCAGAGTATACAATGCACAGAATTTGCACGAGAGCATTAGTTTAGATACAATGCTTGCTTCTCCTTCCTATTTGTAAGATCCACCCAAACAGATTCTGTGGAATCTGAGGGATAGGGTCTGTGGCGTTATTAGTGATAGACTTGGCAAGACATTCGGGGAGGGTCACCTCGACGCTGACATGATCTGAAGAAATGACCAGCATCACAGGACAAGCATCAATATCCTCCCCACTCTGTCAGGTTAACTGTTACCGTACTCTCTCTGTTGCCTCACACTCACTACCTGTGATAGCACCTACCCCCTAACAAGGCTCACACTCTATCTCCAAGTAAGGCTCACGCACTACCACTCTCACTATGGAATTCAGCACTTTTCCCACGCCACCCCCACGCCGCGCGCTCTCTCTCCCTCCACTATACTCCCAACACTAACAACGCTGCATGGATACAACACTGTGGGCTAACTCCCTCCGGACACCAAACCATTCCCCTCCCCCTCCACCTACACCAGCTCTAAGAGCAGGGCCACACACACCCACCATCACTCCTCCCCGCCGTTCACTCATTCCAGGAGAAACGGACTGTAATCGGAGAGAAAGGGCCAAGCCAGATGGTGGAGCACCCGATATCTGATCCATTCTCCACCCTCTCCCCCCGCGCCATGTGAGGAGGACCCTGGTACGAGCCAGAGTGGACCGGGACGTGTCGTATGGAAATTACGTGACATCCATGTCCCTCCAACTGAGTAAAAAACAATGATCAGTGAAGGGCAATTCACACTTTAACCATTCTGTCTGTTCTCACAATTTTCTTTCTCTCAAAACGACAAATATCTCATTGCAGAGAGATACAGACACAAAAATATTCAGAGACACATGTAAACACGCTAACATACTGACACTCACAGTACATACACGGAGATAGAACCGCACACAAGTAGTGGCATACGGAGATAGACAGTCACACACAAATAGGCACAAGCACAAGTAAAACACACAGGCTAATGCACAGATAAACCAACGTCAGCACATAAATGCACAAACAGACAGACACATGAACAAACACACACAAGTACACATATGGACGCACAGAGACACTGATACTAGTGCTTATAAGACAGAATAGATACTTTTTGATGAACAAGCATGTCAAGACTTACAGAGAGTAGTCAGGAAAATGATGTTGAGAAACCTCTAAGTCAGTATTAAATGGCATTCCGAGTCGATGGGCCGAATGGCCTAATTGTGCGTTTTTAATGCTCGTGTAGTGTCATGCTATCAGTTATTCTCTTCCTGGGAGAGGAACAGAGAATGAGTTCCATACATATTTGATTGAAAAGAGTCAGTGGTCCTATTGGACAGGTTTAGAGGGCTGAATGGTTTATGTCTATGCATAATTATTCTGTCCTTGTGTTTCAAAAGACGTGGCGATTTCATGTTAGGTTAACACAGTTTAATATAACGGGTCCCACACTGAAATAAGGTCGCCCCATTTCACTTTAGTGTTGTACTATCTGTAGGGTTCTCATCCTCAGGGAGCAGTGAAGACTCGGTTTTTGAAGATATTCAAGACTGAGCTCGACTGACTGTCCTGATCTTTGCTGGACAGGACAGCCAATATTTATTGGGAACAGACAGGAGACGGATGGTCAAACACAATGGGATCAGCCATGAGCATTCTGACTGGTGGCGCCGAATGGTCAACTGCTGCCCCTATCCCTCAATCCACCTCTCGATGCTGTTACAGGGATATATTGCTGCCAAAACCCCATGTATTGTGCCCTCCATCCACCCGTCGAAGCTGGGATTGAGATAGGGGACCACCTCATTCAGCCAGTCATTATCGTTACCATGAGACTGAAGGAGACCATCCTGCCTCTTTAACGAGTAACAGAGAAAAATGGAACGAATCATTTTAGCTCATTGAGTACATTTTACTGCACAGCAGGCCATTTAAACTGCCTGAACTGCTACACAGGAAGCGGTTGCTAACAGTCAATAGAGAGAAGATGTAAATGCTTATTTTCACATTACAAAGCTGTAACTGGTGGAGTGCCTCAGAGATCACTATGGGATAATCAACGATCAATATCTGTATCAAAGATCTGGAGGAAGGGACTGAATATATCAATGCCCAATTAGCTTAAACACCAAGCTGGTCATCTAGTATGCCATCAAATGAATGTCATGTGTCATCAATGTGATATAGGCAAAGGGAGGTTGGTGAGCAAACCTTCAGCAGATATAGCATAATGTGAGTTGTCAATTTTGGATGGAAGGATAAAACAATGTTAAACAATTTAAGTGGAGAGAGAATACAGAACTCTGTGATACAGACGGTATTCATGGTCCTGGTACATGAATCATATGTAGTTAGTCTGCACTTTCAGTAAGTGATTTGAAGCTAAGTGGAATAGTTGTGTTTCTGTCAAAGGGTACCAGATTTAATCAGGAATGTTTTACTACATCTGTACCGGTAAAAGTGAGGAGTGCAGATTATGGAGATCAAAGTCGAACAGTGTGAGGCTGGAAAAGCACAGCCAATCAGGCAGCATCCGCGGAGCAGGAGAATTGGCGTCACGGGTATAAGTCCTTCATCAGGAATGTGCCGTAAACATCGAGTCTCCTGTTCGTTGGGTGCTGCCTGACCTGTTGTTACTTTCCAGAATCACATTTTTCGAGTCTATATCTGTACAGGCATTGCTAAGACCACATATGACACATTATGTGCAATTTTGATCCCTTAACCTAAAAACAAGATAATTGTTTTAGAAGCTTATCAACAATGTTTTGTTAAAATTTTCCTGGAGTGAAGGCCTTTTGTTCTGAAACATTATCAGTTTTGGTATTAGATGAGAAATCTTTTTGAAGCATACACAATATCGAGAAAAATCAGCTGGATACATATTTTCTCTTCTCAGGGGCACCAAAAATATGGAATAAATGTTAAGAATAAAATGTAGTGATTTTCGCACAGATATTTTGAAGACATCAAACGATTTTCAAAAATTAACCATATGCATACCTACATATTATCAAATTATAGAGCAGGAATTTTCTTTTTTTGCTAATGAAAGGCACTGGGTATAACAACAGCAATGATGCACTTGCATATCGTCCATTATTATCCATTCCAGAGAATGTTCACAACGAGCGCACATGGCCCAGTTTGGTGTTCAGTTGACATGATTGCATGTTTCAACACAGAGAGGGAGAACAATGTTCCCTGTCAGAGAAGCAGCAACCGATTGATCCCTCTCTGTTATTGTGTTCCACCTGACAACAGTAAAGCCCTGACTCACCGCTACCTGATGAGTCGTAGGGAATTCCTCTTGAGAGATTCATTGGAATCTCCCGACCATCTGAAGCAAAGGGAATTCAGCTAAATCCAACTATTCTGGGTAGAAATCGCATTGCAAGCAGCTTGCCTGAGCAGAATGGGCGGAATGGTGGATCAGTGGTTAGCACTGCTATCTCACAGCACCAGGGTCCAAGGTTTGATTCCAGCCTCGGGCGACTGCCTGTGTGGAGTTTGCATATTTTCCTGGTGTCTGCGTTGGTTTCCTCCAAGTGCTCAGATTTCCTCGTGCAGGTCAGGTGAATTAGCCTTGCTAAATTGACCATAGTGATAAGTGCATTAGCCAGAGGGAAATGGGTCTGGTTGGGTTACTTTTCGGAGGGTCGGTGTGGACTTGTTGGGCCGAAGGGCCTGTTTCCACACTGTAGTGAATCTGGTCTAATAACTTCAGAGGACAGAATAAATTTGGGACTGTCTATCATCTATCCATTTTTTATGAGTTCAACTATTATGACACTCTGGAAGGCTTTCATTTCTCTATTTTGTCTTGTGTTGTGTGTGTGTGTTTGACATTTTTGTAGAAGATGAGCCAGGCTGACGTTTATATCATTAGTTATATCAACAAACTTTGAAATCTGTTGTAAACAGTGGAGCAGTCTGACTACAAAAGGAAACACTGACCCTTCAACATTGATTGGACCACGAATGACAAATTCTAAAAGGGCTATTCAAGTGGGAATCCCCTTCCCCAGAAGTTTGTGGTGCCTGGATGTTTACATTTATTCAAAGTTGTGTCTGTTAAATATTTGATAGACAAGTAAATGTAGGAAAATGGTGCACGTACAGAAGAAGTACTGCTGAGACCACACTCAGATCAGCTACGATCTTAGTGCGCGACATAGCCAAGACAAAGTGCCTAATGGCTCACTCCCACTCCTCAGTCCGATGTTCCTATATTCCATTCAGCCCCTCATAGCTCCTGCACAGTTGTAGATGCAGGCCACTCGCTCGAAATACCTGATCCACCATAAGACGCGATCTACTTCTGTCCCTCACAATTGTCACACACAGTTTGGCGTGGGTTGAAAACTGTTTATTCAAAACCCAGGCTGGGCTCAAAAGACGCCTCTGAACTATTGAAAGAGTGTCTCCTCTCTGCAACTTGTACTTCGTTTGTTGGTCATGGTGCAGACCCAGATTCATTGTGAATACAGTCCCCGTACCTCACCCAGAGATGACTCAGAAAATGCTTTGCTCTCTCTGACTGCAATGTCCAATAACGGAATGCTCAGGAAAATTGCAACCATTAACTTTCTAATTACAGAATATGAGAACATAAGGATCAGGATCAGATGGTAATTCGGATGGTCAGGCCTGCCGTGCCATTGTATAAGATTATGGATGATCCACTGTTGTTATCAACTCGGCTTTATTTCCCGATTCTTCACATCCCTAAATTCTATGGCAGGTCAAAAACCCACCAACCTCATCTGTAAATACTTTCAGTGATATAGCTCCCGGAACTCTCTTGACCAGATCATTTCTGACATTCACTATTCTCTGTGAGAAGGTTACACTCCCCTAACATACACAATAACCTATTTGTATGTTCAAAAGAGGTGAACGCAGCAGCTCATGTAAGAGTGACCGATCCTGATATCAAGGCCGGAGTTGCTCCAGATGGTATCAAGAAACGTTGACGAAATTAAATTTAATCTGAATCAGCCACAATCTCTCCACTAGGGGGTCAGAAGACAATGGATCAGAATCTGAGAACATTTGACTGGAATATTCCATCAATCAACAGGAGTTTATCCAAGGGTATTTGAATACCTTTCTCAGCCTTGGATATCATTAACATCACGGAACGAAGATATCCTTTGGATTACTCAAGGTGGTTACTATCCCATCCTCGCTACAGTTGGTGTTCTAGTAAATCATTCTCTTTGTGTATTAAACCATTCAGCTCAATCCGGTCTGCTCAAACATTAGTCAAAGCTGATAAATTTCTCAAACCCATTCTCCCCGTAACCTTTGATCCTCTTTTCAGTCGAAAACCTATCCTAATCAGTCTTAAATATACTCAATGACTTGGCTTCCACAGCCTTCTGAGGCACTGAATTCCATAGACTCACAATGCTCTGTCTGAAGAAGTTACTCGTTATCTCTGTTCTAAAAGGTCTTCGCTGTGATCTATGGCTGTGTCTCGGATCCTAGTCTTACCTACGAATGGACACATTTTCCAAAAATCTACTCTGTCCAGGTCATTCGAGTATCGAACCAGGCCCTCAAACGTTCATCGTATGTTCAGCTTTTCATTCCTGGGACCAATCCAGTGAATCGCCTCTGAACACGCTCCAGGGGCAGTACACATCTGCTGGGATATAGGACCCAAATCTAAATGTGGCCTGACCAGAGCGTTTTAGTACCTTGTAAGTACTCCCCGCTTTTAACTTCAATTCCTCTCGAAATAAATCCCTTCATTGTATTTACCTTCTTAACTACTGACTCAACTTGCAAGTTTACCGTGAGAGAAGCATGGACTAGGATTGCCAAGTCTCTTCGCATTTCAGGTTTCTGAATTTTCTCCCCATTTAGAAAATAGCCCGTGCCTCTCTTCTTCATACCAAAGTGCATGACCTCATACTAGCGCATGTTTTACTCCATCTGCCACTGCTTCGCCCATCTCCTAACCTGTACAAGTCCTTCTGCAGCTTCTTTGCCTCCTGCGTGCTAACTGTCCCTCTAGATATCTTTATAATGTCTGCAAACTTAGCCAGAATGGCCTCCGTTCCATATCTAGATCATTAATGCACAATGTGAAAAGTTGTCCGAACACTGAGTCTTGCAGAATACATTTTGCCACCGTTTGCCATCCTGGGAAGGACCATTTTATCCACACTACCTGCTTTTTGCCAAACAGCCAAACTTCAATCCATGCTAGCACTTTGCCTCTGTCACCATGGGCCCTTATCTTAATCAATAGTCTTCTGTGTGGAACTCGCCAAAAGCCTTCTTGTGGTCCGGGTAAGAGTATCCATTGGCGCTCCTGGGTCGAAGCTGATCGTTACTTTCTCAAAAGGTTCAAGCAGATGCGTCAGGCATGACCTCCCTTTGATGATACCATGCTGACTTTGCCCTATATTTCTATACACCTCCAAATATTCAAAAATATTATCCTTCCAGATCGGTTCCAGGATCTTACACACGACTGAGGTTAGGCTAATTGGTCTGTAATTTTCCGTCTTCTGCCTTATTCCCTTTGTAAACATGGATTTCACATTAGCGTTATTTCAGTCCTCCACTACCTCTGAGCTTTCTCTCTTTAAACTCTGTGGTGTAGTCATTCTGGTCCAGGTGATTTATCCACCTTCAGCCCATTTAGCTTTTCTACCCTATTTGCCTTGGTGATGGCATACTGAGCTTTGCCCCTTCACATTCTTGAACGATTGCGAATTTATTCGTGTCCTCTGCCATTTCTTTGTTCTCCACTACTGTCTGTCCTGTGCCATGTTACAGCAGCCCAATCTCCACTTTTGTCTCGCCTTTGCCCTTTTTATATCTAAAAAAATCTTCCAACTTTCCTTGATTTAACTGGTAAACATATCCTCATATTTAATCTCCTCCCTCCATATTTATTATTTTGTTGTCCTCTGTTGGTCTTTGTGAGCTTCCAAATCGTCTGGTTTTCCGCTGCCCTTCGTCACATTATATGCTTGCTCTTCTGTCCCTGACTTCCTACACAAACACCTGTTGAAGGTGCCGTACTCTGAAAGCTAGTGTGCTTCCAATTAAACATGTTGGACTATAACCTGGTATTGTGTGATTTGTAACCTAACCAGCTATGGTTGCTTCATCCTCCCCTACACTATCCTTCTTTTTCTCTGGGGAAGAATCTCTGTTGTGTCTCCTGAATTACTTGCAGATACTCCTGCCATTGTTGTTCTACTGTTTTTCATGTTAACCCCATCCCATGCAATTCTACCAAGCTCCTCCCTCATGCCCCTGTAGTTGACTTCATACAGCTGAAATACCATTACCTATCAATCTATCTTTTCCCTCTCAAATTGCAGAATAAAGTCAGTCATATTATGATTACTGCTTCCTTCGTGTTCCTTCGTTTAAGTTCTCTAAAACAGTGTGCCTCATTGCACAACACTAAATCCAGTATTGCCCTGTTCCTGAGTGGGCTCCACCACAAGCTGCTCCAAAAAGCCCTATCGAAGATATTGTTCAAAGTATTTCTCCTGCAAACCACTAACAACCTGATTTTCCCAGTCCACCCGTGTATGGAAATCTCCATGACCACTGGACTTTGCCTTTTCTATGCATCTTTTCTATCTCCTGGTGTATATATACAGGTCCTGACTACTTTTTCGAATACTGAACATAACGCCATCTAGAACATAGAATATAGAACATTACAGCACAGAACAGGCCCTTCAGCCCATGATCTTGTGCCGACCATTGATCCTCATGCATGCAACCTCAAATTTCTGTGACCATATGCATGTCCATCAGTCCTTAAATGTCTCTAATGACCTCGGTTCAAAAACTGCTGCTGGAAACGCACTCCATGCTCTCACAACCCTCTGTGGAAAGAACCGGCCTCTGACATCCCCTCTATACTTTTCTCCAACCAGCTTAAAACCATGACCCCTCGTGTTAACCATTTCTGCCCTGGGAAATGGTCTCTCGCTACCGAGTATATCTATGCCTCTCATTATCTTGTATATCTCAATTAGGCCCCTTCTCCTCCTCCTTTTCTCCAATGAAAAAAGTCCGAGCTCAGTCAACCTCTCTTCATAAAGTAAGCCCTCCAGTCCAGGCAGCATCCTGGTAAACCTCTTCTGAACCCGCTCCAAGGCATCCACATCTTTCCTGTATAGGGCGACCAGAACTGAATGCAATATTCCAAGTGTGGTCTTACCAAAGTTTTACAGAGCTGCAATAAGATCTCACGATTCTTAAACTCAATCCCCCTGTTAATGAAAGCCAAAACACCATATGATTTCGTAACAACCCTGTCCACTTGGGTGGCCATTTTAAGGGATCTATGTACCTGCACACCAAGATCCCTCTGTTCCTCCACACTACCAAGAATCCTATACTTTATCCTGTATTCAGCTTTCAAATTCGACCTGCCAAAATGCATCACTTCGCATTTATCCAGGTTAAAATCCATCCATCACCTCTCAGCCCATCTCTGCATCCTGTCAATGTCCCGCTGCAGCCTAAAACAGCCCTCTCTATACTGTCATCGACACCTCCAGCCTTTGCTCTATAATCTTGCTGACCCATCCTTCAATCCCTCATCCAAGTCATTAATAATAATTACAAACAGTAGAGGCCCTAGGACAGAGTCTTGTGGAACACCAATCACCACTGACTTCCGGGCAGAATATTTTCCTTCTACTACCACTCGCTGTCTTCTGCTGGCCAGACAATTCTGAATCCAGACAGCGAAGCTCACCTGTATCCCATCCTCCTGACCTTCTGAATGAGCCTACCATGGGGAATCTGATCAAATGCCTTGCTGAAGTCCATATACACCACATCTACTGCTCGACCCTCATCAACTTTTCTATTCACATCCTCAAAGAACTCGATAAGATTCGTGAGGCATGACCTTCCCCTCACAAAACCGTGTTGACTGCATTTAATCAAGCCATGCTCTTCCAGATGGTCATAAATCTATCTCTCAGAATCCTTTCTAACACCTTGCAGATGACAGACGTGAGATTTACTGGTCAGTAATTGCTGGGGATTTCCCTATTTACTTCCATGAAGAGAGGAATTACATTTGCCTCTCTCCAGTCCTCAGGTATGACTCAGTGGAGAGTGAGGATGCAAAGATCTTTGCAAGTGGCGAAGCAATCGCATTTCTCATTTCCCAAAGCAGCTGAGGACAAATCTAGTCCGGGACTGGCGACTTATCAATCTTACTGTTTGACAAAATTTTCAAAACATCAGCATCCTCCATCGCTATCCATTCCAGCATGCACACCTGCTCTTTAAAGGTTTCATTAAACATCTATATTTCTTTTTTCAACCTTTGGGGATACTCAATTCTACCAACACCGATTTTGTGCCATCTGACCCTACTTTATGTCATACAGTCAGAGAGCTGTACAGTCAGAGAGCTATACAGTCAGAGAGCTATACAGTCAGAGAGCTGTACAGTCAGAGAGCTGTACAGTCAGAGAGATGAACAGAATGGAAACAGATCCTTTGGTCCAACTCGTCTATGCCAATCAGATTACCCAACCTAATCTAGTCCCAGTTGCCAGCATTTGGCCGATATCCTTTTTACGCCTCCTCTTTGCATACCCATCCAGATGCCTTTTAAATGGTGGAATGGGACTAGTGTCCACCATTTCCTCCCACAGTTGTTTCCATATGCATACACCACCCTGTGAATGACAAAAAATCTTGCTCTTTTGGTAACTTTTAAATCTTTCCCTTCTCAACCTAAATCTATGCCCTCTAGTTCTCCCCCCCACTCTAGGGAAAATAATTTGTCTATTTATCCCATGCATGCCCCTTGTGATTTTTTAAACTTCTCTAAGGTCACTCCTCATCCTCTGAAGCTCCAAGGCAAACAACCCCAGCTATTCAACTTCTGCATGTAGCTCAAATAGTCCAATCCTTGTAAATTTTTCAGAATACTTTCAAGTTTCACAATATTCTTCCGATAGCAAGGAGATCAGAATTCTTACGATTGATTTGTTTTCATTCTTACTCCCCACGACTCAACCTATCTATTCGATAGGATGCATACTCGTGAATGCATCAGCTGTCAATCCTGATTCCCTTGCAGCACGTCTCTGCCAATTTCAATCAGCTCTACAAGCTCATTTACCTTATTTCTTATACGGCATGCATGCAGACATAACACTCACAGTCCTGTATTACTGTCCATCCTCTTAGTTTCATTAGTCTGTCCGGTGTGCTTGAAGTTTGATTGTTTACACTTTCATTACACTGTGTCATATTTGTGCCTGTGCTCGAGATTTCATTAAATTCTCCTGCGTTCTTCACTCTTACCTCCTCTTTGAATTCAATATTTCTAATTTATCCTATAACTGAAATCCCACCCAAACCTAAAGATTAGTTGAAAGATCTGACCGCAGCCCTAATTACGTGATTTGTTCGGACGCTGGTCACAGCATTGTTCAGATGAAGACCATACCATCAGAACAAGTCCCTTCTTCCTCCATAATTCAATATGCATATGCAACACAAAATACAGGTACAAAATGACTTGTTGTACATTCAAAAATGTGGAAAGTACAAACAGATAAGATTGGTAAAATACAATCATGACCTTGAGCTGTATAAATTGAAATGTGAATTACAAAACCATGGAAGTGCTGTGCAAACGTTATCAATCAGTATTCAGCCCACAGCTGAGATGCTGATTTCCCCTTTGACAGTGATCTTCCTCACTGAGATTCTCTGGTCCAGTCCCCCACACAGTATTTCGGGGGCTTATCAGTTCCTGCTGCTGTTCGCCCAGTCTGTTTAAGTGAATCCACTTTCTCCCTGGAAACAATCAATTGGTCTATTGGATTCCGTTTAACTGTCAGAAACCCAGCTCTGTGATGTTTTTGGAGATAAATGATCTGGGATGACAGCTAGTATCAGCACAGTGCTCACAGGGTATGGCACTAGACAAAGGGCTTGCAGTCCAGGGGAATATCTAAATAAAATTTCCATCTTCTGTCTATTTTCCTCATGCTGACTCCTGATCTATCCAGGTTCACTTTCTTCTAACAACCGTTTCTCCCACTCAGTCAGTCGCGCCACTTTCTATCCACTCTGTTGGCTTCCCTTCACATACTTTCTTTCTATTTATCTCTCTCTCTCTCTCTCTCTCTCTCTCTCTCTCTCTCTCTCTCTCCCTCTATCTGTGTCTCTGTCTGTATCTCTCTCTCTCTCTCTCTCTCTCTCTGTATCGCCAATAACTCTCTCTGCTTTCGGATAGTGCAATTGGAGAAGTTGTGAATGTAGGATGGGCTAAATTGCCTCCGTCTGTGCTGTATTAATTCTGAGGTTCTCTGATCCACAATAAAAACTTTCAGTGCCTGGAGAAACAAGCTGGCCCTGCGAAGGACACAGTACACAGTCATTCATTATCACTTCCTGTTTTCTGACATGCAATATCCTCTAAATATCTGTTCAAACAAAATAGATTGACATTCGAGCAGTTGGGACGACATTCACCAGACGATATTGAAATCAGGATTTAATGAACAGTCCCACCATGCAAGATGTGGATTTTCCTGACAGCAGCTCCTTCCAATTAACAGCCCCTCGCTTCTGCCTGATGTGGATTTGCCTTCCTCCAATTTACTAACTTCCAAAGATCCTGACTTATTCCATGATCGTAGCTATCTCAAACCTGAGGGCATCGTTATTACTGTTTCTAGAATGATCTTCTAGTGAATGGTCAGTCACGTGGACATGCTCATTTTCTACTACGAGGTCCAGTATGGCCCATGTTGTAGTTGGACTATCCACAAAACGCTGCAAATAACTTTCTTGGGTGCGCTTAAGAAATTCTACTCCGTCTAAGCCTCTTGCTGTAAATGATTCCCAGTCAATATTGGGGATGCTAAAATCCCTCACTATGGCAACTCACATCTCCATAATCGGCCGACATATTTGTTCCTCAATTTCTCGGTGGCAGTTGGAGGGACTGCAGTACAATCCGAACACATGCATCCATCATATCTTGAGCTCTCTCCATGTTGCCTCAGTAGATGAACCTCCAATACGTCCTAAGTGCAGATGTAACAAACTCCCTGATTAGTAATGCAACTCCTCCCCCTCTTTTAGCTTCCCCTCTGTATCATCTAAAAGAACAAATCCCTGGAAAGTTGAGCAGCCGGTCTTGCCTCTTTCTCAGCAAAGTCCCTATAATGTTTGCAACATCGTAGTCCCATGTAGGGATTCAGGCTCTAAATTCAACTGTTTACCCATAATAATCCTTGCATTGAAATAAATACACTTCCGCCAAACACATTAGATACTTACCTGATATTTGGTTTGAGTTTCCCTGAAGTACTTTCTGCTGCTATTTTCCGGTGACAGGAGATTACAAAAGACTATCAGTAAAGCAGAAAAGATTGTAGACAGACAATTCCAGTTTCCTCCTTTGTCACTTCAATTTTAACCTTGCATTACACATAGTCCGATTTCGATAGAGCGCTGAATAATTATTTCACTTTAAACGACTGTCTCCAGCCACTCACTGCATATTCAGCAAGTATTTCTGGACCCACTGCATTGATTGCTCTCTTGTCCCTCTCTCACGAATTCTTGGTAATATTTACATTGTAGTTATATGTACTCATACAATCTCCAAGTACTTACCTGCCATATTCCTCACCTTAAACTAATAACACTTCAGGTTGCCAGTCCCATTGTGTTCAGTGCCCTCTCCTGCTTTGTTGTTGGTTTTAGATGCACTGGTTTTAGTCTCCAATTCCTCATCAGTCACTGTATTGTGGACCGACTGCTCTGGTTCCCACTCCACAGTGCCACACTAGTTGAAACCCTCCGGCGTGACAATAGCAAACCTGCCTGCCAGGAGATTGCCGCCAGTACAGGTCCATTCCGTCCTTCTTGTGCAAATCCTACTGAGCCAGGAATCCCAATGATCCACATATCGGAGATTGCTGCCTGTTCAGGTCCATCCCGTCCTTCTTGTGTATATCCTATTGACCCGGGAAACCCAAAGATCTACACATCAAAGCTTGCTGCTACTTCAGGTCCATCCCGTCCTTCTTGGCTATATCCTACCGAGTCGGCAATCCCAATCATCCACATATCAGAAGAGGTACCAGCTTTTTGGCGGTGTATATAACTATACTACCTTCCTATTCCTAATCTCACTCATACGTGACATATTCTAGCGTCTCCAAAATTCAAATATCCTTTCAGCACAACTCGAGCAAGGCCTTTTCTTTAAAGTGGACAGACGTGATTATAAAAACGTAAGTGTGACCTCATTTACCAGGAAGGTGGAGCCTACTCACTCAGTCCAATGGCCAGAGGATCTGATATCTATAACCTCCACAAAACCTGTTTGCAAGGTAGACATATAGACCATTCATTTGCAGATTGACGAGGATAAACAGAAGACTACAAAATGACAGAGCAGATGGATGTCATTCAGCCTGTTTACTCTGATTTGCTATTAATTTGGATTGTAATTATTCTGTTCCTTTCAATGGCAGGGTTTTTACCCCGCATCCCCAGCGGGTGAGCGAGTGCCCAGTGTCGTTGTGTGCACAGTCCTGCGAATGGAGTATCCAGTGCCAGGCGATGGGGTGTGAGGAGTCCCAGGTTTGGCAAAGGAAAGGCTGCATGCAGTATGGATGGGCTGAGGGACTGAAAGAGATGGAATGCGTATCCAGGGACACTGCATTCAGCAAGATTCCTAAACACCCAGGGAACACGAGAATCATGGCTGCTTTTACAAAAGCTGCCACATTTACTGCATTTCTCCATGAAATATAAGGAAATATACTGAAGATTGTAGAAATCTGAAGCAAATACAGAGAAATCCTGTGGAGAGAGAAAGGAGTTAATGCTCCCAATGCAGACACGAGAAGAATGTACAACGTACACACAGACAGATTCTCGAGATTGGAATTGAACCCGAGTACCTATCACTGTGAGGCAGCATTGCTGTGCACACAACCGTCATCTCTGGGTTGTTGCCGGTGCCACATGACAGTGAGGTAAGGAATAGGGAGAGAGTGAAGTTGAACACGTGGCTGCAAGGATGGTGTAGCAGGGAGGGATTCAGGTGTTTGGACAATTGGACTGAATTCTGGGGAATGTGGGACCTGTACAAGCAGGACGAGATGCACCTGAACCAGAAAAGCACCAATATCCTGGGAGGTAGGTTTGCTAGCACGCTTCTGGAGGTGGGGTGGAGTTACATTTATTTGGCAGAGGGATGGGATCCGGACGTGTCGTCCATAAAGTAGGTTAGCTGTTTTTCAGGATGTCCAAGAATGTAGGGAGGCTGTGGAGAAAGTAGCACTGACAGGGAATACTTGCAGACACAGAGATGGGTTCAAGTGTGCATACTTCAACGCAAGGAGTATCAGAAATAAGGTGGGTGAACTTAAGGCATGGATTGGTACTTGGGAGTACAGTGTTGTGGCCATCACGGAAACGTGGATAGAAGAGGGACAGGAATGGTTGTTGGATGTTCCTGGTTACAGATGTTTCAGTAAGATTAAGGAGGGTGGCAAAAAAAAGGAGGGGGTGTGGCGTTGCTAATTAGAAATGGTATAATGGCTGCAGAAAGGCAGTTCGAGGGGGATCTGCATTTGGAGGTAATATGGGCTGAAGTCAGAAATAGGAAAGGAGCAGTCACCTTGTTGGGTGTTTACTATAGACCCTCCAATAGCAGCGGAGATGTGGAGAAACAGATTTTGGAAAGGTGCAGAAGCCACAGGGTAGTAGTCATGGGCGATTTCAACTTCCCAAATATTGATTGGAAGTTCTGTAGATCAAGTTGATTGGACGGGGCGGTGTTTGTGCAGTGTCTCCAGGAAGCTTTTCCAATTCAGTGTGTAGATTGTCCGACCTAACGGGAGGCCATATTGAATTTGGTATTTGGTAACACACAAGTGATGGTCTTGTTAGTGGGTGAGCATTTTGGTGATGGTGACCACAATTCTGTGACTTTCACCTTGGTTTTGGAGAGTGGTAGGTGCGTGCAACAGGGTTGGTTTTACAATTGGGGGAAGGGTAAATACGATGCTGCAAGACAGGATCTGAGGAGCATAAGTTGGGAGCATAGGCTGTCAGGGAAGGATGTCATTGAAATGTGGAACTTTTTCAAGGAACAGATACGACATGTCCTTGATATGTATGTACCTGTCAGGCAGGAAAGAGATGGTCGTGTGAGGGAACCTTGGTTGATGAGGGAGGTTGAATGTCTAGTAAATAGGAAGAAGGAGGCTTATAGAAGGATGAGGAAACAAGGTTCAGACAGAGCTTTGGAGGGATATCAGATAGCCAGGAGGGAGCTGAAGAAAGGGATTAGGAGAGCTAAGAGAGGGCATGAAAAATCTTTGGCGGGTAGGATCAAGGATAACCCAAGACCTTTTATGCGTATGTGAAAAACACGCAAATGACGAGAACGAGAGGAGGTCGATCGAGGACAGTAGTGGGAGACTGTGTATTGAGTTGGAAGAGATAGGAGAGGTCTTGAATGAGTACTTTCCTTCAGTATTTACAAATGAGAGGGACCGCATTGTTGAAGAGGAGAGTATGAAACGGACTGGTAAGCTAGAGGAGATACTTGTTAGGTAGGAAGGAAGGTGTGTTGGGCGTTTTGAAAAATTTGAGGATAGACAAGTCCCCCGGGCCTGACAAGATATATCCTAGGATTATGTGGGAAGTAAGAGAGGAAATTGCAGAGCCGTTGGCAATGATCTTATCGTCTTCAATGTCAACGGGGAGGTGCCAGGGGACGGGAGAGTGGCGAATGTTGTGCCCCTATTCAAAAAAGGGAATAGGGATAACCCCGGGAATTACAGGCCAGTTCGTCTTACCTTGGTGGTAGGCAAAGCAATGGAAAGGGTACTGAGGCATAGGATTTATGAGTATCTGGAAAGACACTGCTTGATTAGGGACAGCCAGCACGGATTGGTGAGGGGTAGGTCTTGCCTTACAAGTCTTATTGAATACTTTGAGAAGGTGACAAAGCATGTGTTTGAGGGTAGAGCAGTGGATGTAGTGTACATGGATTTTAGGAAGGCATTTGATAAGGTTCCTCTTGGTAGGCTTATGCGGAAAGTCAGGAGGCATGGGATAATGTGAAATTTGGCTAGTTGGATAGAGAACTGGCTCACTGGTTGAAGTCAGTGAGTGGTGGTAGATTGTAAATATTCAGTCTGGAGCCCAGTTAAAAGTAGAGTTCCACATGGATCAGTTCCGGGGCCTCTGCTGTTTGTAATTTTTATTAATGACTTGGAAGAGGGAGTCGATGGGTGGGTCAGTAAATTTGCAGACGATGTGACGATTGGTGGAGTTGTGGATAGTGAGGAGAGCTGTTGTCAGCTGCAAAGGGACTTAGATATGATGCAGAGCTGAGCTGAGGAGTGGCAGATGGAGTTAAACTCTGTCAAATGTGAGGTTGTCCATTTTGGAATGACAAATAAGAATGCGGAATACAGGGTTAACGGTAGGGATCTTAGTAAGGTGGAGGAGCAGAGGGATCTTGGAGTCTATGTTTATAGCTCTTTGAAAGTTGCCACTCAGGTGGATAGAGCTTGTAAGAAGGCCTTTGGTGTATTAGCGTTCATTCGCAGAGGGATTGAATTCAAGAGTCGTGAGGTGATGTTTCAGCTGTACAGGACCTTGATAAGGCCACATTTAGAGTACTGTGTGCAGTTCTGGTCGCCTCACTTTAGGAAAGATGTGGAAGCTTTGGAGAGGGTGCAAAGGAGATTAACAAGGACGTTGCCTGGAATGGAGAATAGGTCGTATGAGGATAGGTGGAGAGTGCTAGGCCTTTTCTTATTGGAACGGCGAAGGATGAGGGGTGACTTGACAGAGGTTTATAAGATGATCAGGGGAATAGATAGAGTAAACAGTCAGAGACATTTTCCACGGGTGCAACAGAGTGTTACAAGGGGACATAAATTTAAAGTGAAAGGTGGGAGTAGCGGGAGAATGTCAGTGGTAGATTCTTTATCCAGAGAGTGGTGGGGGCATGGAATGCGCTGCCTGTGGCAGTGGCAGAGTCAGGATCATTGGTGAGCTTTAAGCGGCAATTGAATAGGTACATGGATAGGTGCTTAAGCTAGGACAAATGTTCGGCACAACATAGTGGGCTGAAGGGCCTGTCATGTGCTGTATTTTTCTATGTTCTATGTTGCCAAATTATGGATAATTGCGGATAGTACAGTTAGAGGCATAGATAGTATTCTCTGTGACCAGGATTGAGAGTCCTGAAGGTTGTGTTGCCTACCTGGTGCTTGAGCTTGGGATATGTCATCTGGGGTGCAGATGAACTTGGAGTAGGAGGGGAATGATTCAGTGGCCAGGGTTTGTGTAGATACCAACGGGCTGGACCAACAAATGACAATGAGAAGAGGGACGGTAAATACAGGACTGAACTGTTATATTGGAACGCAGGCAGTGGAATAATGTAAATAAGCTTGTGACGCATACACAATTTGGCAGGTATGACGTGGTGAGCATCACAGTGACGTCACTGCAAGAGGATCAGGATTGGGAGCTGAATATTCAAGGATATCAATCGTGTCGAAATGATAGGCAGGTGGGCAGAAAGACAGATGGTTCTCATTAATATGAAATGGAATTGAATCAATTAGAAGAAATGAAGTAACATCAGATGGTGTAGAATCTGTGTCGGTAGAATTGGGGAATCAAAAAGGTGAAAAAATGCAATTGGAGTTATGTACAGGCCTCCAAACAGTAGTCAGGATCTGGGGTGCACGATACACCTGGAGATAGAAACATCTGTAGGAAAGGCAACTTAACAGTGATCATGTGGGATTTCATTATGCAGGTGGACTGGGAATTCAGTTTGATACTGCTTTGCAGGAAAAGGATTTTGTAGAATGTCTATGAGATGGCTTTTTGTCGCAGCTTGTGCAGGCAAATTAGATGAGGGGAGATTTAGATGAAGGAAATAATAGGAGGCAGTGATCATAATATGATTGAATTTACTCTGCAATTTCAGATGGAGAAGTTAGAATCAGAGGTAATGGTATTACAGCTGAATAAAGGCAATTACAGAGGCATGAGAGAGGAGCTGGATAGAATTAACTGGGAGACGGGCCCAGAAGGAAAGACAGTGGAACAGCAATGACAGGAGATTTTGGGGTAATTCAGGATGCAGCAGAGAATTATCCTGAGGAAAAAGAGGCATGGTACAGGGAGGATGAGGCAACCATCGCTGACTAGGGAAGTCAGGGACAGCATAGAAGTAAATGAAAATGCATATAATGGGGCGAGGGGCAGTGGGAAACCAGAGGATTGAGAAGCTTACAAAGACAAAACAGCAAACAAAATAAAATAAGGAGGGAGATTAGTAAATATGGGGGTAAACGAGCCACTAATATAAAGGAAGTCTGTAAGAGCTTCTTTCAATATATAAATTACAAAAGATAGGCAAAAGTGGACATTGGACTGCTGGCAAATGATACTGGAGCGGTCGTAGTGGTAAATAAGAAAAGGCTGAGGAAGTGAAAAATTAGTTCACTGTGGAAGATATGAGTAATACCTTAACATTCAAGATAGTGTGGGGCCAGAGCTGAGTATGCTGGCCACCAGTATGGATAGCATGCTAGAAAAATCTGAATGGCCTGTAGGTGGTTAAATATCCTGGACCGGATGGACTATCCCAGAGATATAAGGAAGACAGCTGTCGAGGGTGTGGGGGGACAGTGGTGATCTTTCAAGAATCGCTAGAATAAGGAACGATCCCAGAATACCTGAAACCCACGAACGTGACACCCAATTGTAACAAGGGAGTGAAGAAAAAGACAAGAAGAAATCCACAATTAATAGTTTAACCTCTGTCGTGGGTGAGGTCCTGGAATCCATTGTGAAGGATGAGATTTCTGAATAGGGCAAAATCACTTTGGTTTCATCAAGGGAAGATCATGCCTGAAAAATCTGTTGGAATTATTTGAAGAGGAAATGAGCAGGCTTGATCAAGCACAGGCAATGGATGTTATCCACCTGGATTTCAAGAAGGCCTTTGACAAGGTGTCACACAGGAGATGACTGAGGATGTTTAGGGTCCGTGGTGTTAGAGGCAAGGTAGTGGCATGGATAGAAGCTTGTCTGGCAGAAAGCAGAGAGTGGGGATAGAATAGTCCTTCTCAGGATGGCAGTAGGTGACAAGTGGTGCTTTACAAGGCTCAGTGTTGGAATCGTAACTTTTTACTTGTTACGTTACTAATCTAGATGATGGAACTGAGTGTCCTCTGGCTAAGATTGCAGACGATTCATAGATAGGCAGATGGACTATGTCGTATTGAGGAGGCGGAGAGACTGAAGAAGGAGATTGGCAGATGCATTCCAACGTTGGAAAGTGTGAGGTCATGCACTTTGGCACGAAGATTAGAGGCATGGTCTATTTTTTTAAATGGGGAGAAAATGCAGAAATCTGAAGTGCAAAGGGACTTGGGAGTTCTAGGGCAGGGTTCTCTCAAGGTCAGCTTGCAGGTTGAGGCAGTAGTCAGGAGGGCAGTTGCATTTATTATTGATGGCATTTATTACGAGAAGAAATGAACATAAAACAGGTTGTATACATCTCTGGTCAGACCACATTTGGAGTATTGTTCGAAAGTTTGAGCCCAATATCTCAGGAAGAATATAGTGGCTCTGGAGCTTGTGCAGAATATTTTCACGAGAATGGTCATAGGAATGAAAGGTTTATCGTATGTGGAATGTTTTTGGGCTTTGGGTCTATCCTCGGTAAAGTTTAGAAGATGAGAGGGAAAGTAATGAAGCGCAGGATGCTGAATTACCGTGTTAGAGTTGATGTTGGTAAGATGTTTCCATTGGACGAGAGGTCGAGGACACAGACTTTGATGAAAGGGAACACCTTTTTAGAACAGTGATAAGGAGAAATGTCTTTAACCAGCGAATGGCGAATCTTTGAAATGTATTGCCACAGATGGCAGTGTATTATGCATATTTGAGACGGAGATAGATAGGTTCTTGATGATCCAGGGGATGAAGAATTATGAGGAGAAGCCTGGAGAAACCTATCAGCGATTATTGAATGATGGGCAGACTCAATGCGCTTACTGGCCTAATTTCTGCTCCTGTATCTTATAGACTTATATTCTAAACCTGAAGGATTCACCTTACATCTCTGAGAAGATGGATTCATGTTCTTCATGAATGTCAGATCCTGGTGGGAATAGTTAACTGTTTTAGATTGAACGTATTGTGGCTGCTGTCAGGGTGGTGGTTAATATAACATTCAGTGCAGGATCACACACCAACTCCACTGTATTAATGTGGGGAGAGTTTATTCCAAACCTGGACTTCTCTTTCTCTCTCAATCACCGTGGGGAGTGGGGTTGAGGTGGGTGGGCGTAACGTCCTCAGAGGCACTTAAACTATCCAGAATCATGCATCCTGAGTGAAACAGCAGACATGGTATTTATCCCCTTCTCATTATCTGTTTAAATGCAATTAGTGCTTACCCATCCCACTCAGTGTTCAATTCAATCATCTCTTATTCATTGAAAGCACTACAGATCAAAATGTATTCACTCTCTTGATGCCATTATCCCAGGGATTAATCTGGTAGAACCCCTGTTCACTCTCTCTGCGGTAAGGAGATCACTCCTTGTAAAGGAGAGAAAATCTGTCCACAACACCCCAAATACTGCCTCAAAAAAAATCTCTCAAGTTTGATCACAATAATTCCTTTCCCTCACTTAGCTGGCTCCGTTTCCTTCATGTGACGAAGGAAACCATTCATTTACAATGCATTACCACTGATGTGGAAAGCCAAACATCCTTACATCTGTAGGTCAGCATCAATAAAGCCAGCACCAGAGGTGCCTATCGAGATGGACATCACTCCCAAGGAGAGACTCAATCACAAAGAATACGTCTCAAACAGTGAATGGCCACCTACCTGAATGGTAATCAGGTGTCGGATTATGGGAAACAGGCAGAGGAAGGGATCTGCCTTCACTTTTGTTTTTCCCTCACGGGATGTGTGCAATCCTGGTCAGGCCAGCATGATGTACAGACCTTGAACTGAGTGGCTGGTTCAGCTGTTCCACAGGACAGTAAATAGTGAGACACATTGCTGTAAATTTGCAGTTAAACAGAGACCTGACCAGGGAAGTATGACCCATTGCCTGCTCTAATGGGCATCAGGCAAGCCGGTATCAACAGATTGTTATTCTGTGAATCTAGATTACAAGCCAATGAAGTGACCACTATACACTATCTTCCAAACTTTCAGATTCTGCACACAGAAAAAAGTTAAACATCTCAAGTTCAATTATTGTGCAACGCACACGTGGTAAGAAGGGGCTTGAAACATGTATCCAGAATTAACAAAGGCGCAAACAATGGTTTATTCAGAAGTTGCACTGAGGCTGAGGAGGATATTTGGACGTCTTATTGTTTGTACTGGACAGGATTGGTATGTGGGGATGATATGGAGATGTACACTTTGCAGGAGAACATGAATCAAGAAGGTTGAGAACAGTGTGTTTCATCCTCGCATATTTGGAGTAATTTGTCAATAATAATTTGCTAGTTATTATTTCCAAGGAAATAATTGATTGGAACTGAAAAAGTTGACTTGCACTTTTACAAAATTTATATATCATCAGCATCAATTCAGTTCAGTCGACAGACAGAGTGACTTACCAGGAGCACCAACTATAGCAAGAATAGGATAGTAACCAGCTTGAATAGCCAACAGTGCATCTTCAATCTGATATGCTAATGATATCCAAGGCTGGAAAAGCCAGTAAAGACCTTAGGATAAACGCCTGTTCATTGTTGGAACAGTTCAGTCTAATGTTCTCACAGACTGATCTCTCCTCCACCTCTCTGGAGCTGCTGATCCCTGCTACTGGTGTGGATTGTGCTCCCGCTCATACTATGGGATAAAACACTGAAAGCATTCCCTTATTGATAGAAGAGAGAAACTCTCTCGGAATGATTAGGATCCACGGAGACTGACGCAATCACAATCGCTGAACAAATAACTCCAGTTAACCGAATGGAATTCAATACTGTTTTATTAAAGTTCAAAATAACTTTGAACCTTTATGCTTTCTAGTTGTGATATGTGAGTGTGACTGAAGGAAGGAATGTTGAAGATAGCAGATTGATTGTGTGTAATCATTCAGTCTACCTTGGACATGGAAGTAATGCCAGAGGCTTGGCGGAACATAAACGTGCTTTTCTGCTCATAAATAGAGAAATAAATCCTGTAACTACAGATCAGTCATTGCAAAACATTGAGAGACCATCTTTCATCCACGCTCTGATGGCAAAGTGTGCCTAAGAAAACGTAGGTTATAACAATCGAATGGCATGGACATGGTAACAGAGAATTGTAAGTGACCAACATAATTCAGATTGTTATTCCAGAATGAGACAGGGCAGGTGTGGGTTATGTTGTTGATGGTATCCATGTTAACGAACTGTGGTGAAGTGTCATTTAATGGACTTCAATTACATTGTGATTATGACATTGGGGAAAGACAGATGATGGAGAGGACTGGGGACTTGGTTGTTTAGAGTGGGTAGAGGGACAGTGATGTTCTCCAGTCGCCAGTATTGGAACGTTACTCCTTATAACTCATATGAAGAACAGATTCAAGGATACATTTACAATGAAGAAATAGCAGAGACAATATTAATGAAATGCATTCATGCAACATAAAATACAGAAACAACGTGATTTTCTGCAAAGACTAATATATGCAAAGTACAAAGAGGTAAGGTTGATAGAATGCACTCCTCATACTGTGCTATATAAATTGAAATGAGGATTACAAAACTAGGTAAGTGGTGTGCAAACTTTATCGATTATTATTTCACCAACAGCTGAGATGCTTATTTCCCCTCAGTTAGTGAGTCCCCTCACTGAGATTCTCTGGCCTAGTCTCTCGTACAGTACGGGGGGGGGGTGTTGACATCATTTCCTGTTGCCCTTGGCACAGTCTATTTAAAAACTCTGCTTTCCGCATGGAACCAATCTATTGGCCTAATGGGTTCTGTTTAGTTGTCAGTAAACTATGTGATATTATTGGGAAAAAATACTCTGGAAAGACAGCCAGTATCAGCATAGTGATGACAGGGTATGGCCCCCAGACGAAGGGCTTACAGTCCAGAGGAATTTCTAAATAAAACTTCTAATTTCTATCTGCCCATATTTATATATTCAAATGCGGTCTCCTGATCTGTCTAACTTCAAACTCATCTAACACCTCTCTCACTTAGTTAGTCACTCCCCTTTCTATCCTCTCTCAGTTTATCTCTCTTCAAATTCTTTCTCTCTGTTTATTTCTCTCACACACCATCTATCTCCACACACTCTCTCTATCTCTGTTTGTGCTGTTGGAGAGCTTGTGACACCTCGATGGGCTGAATGGCCTCCAACTGTGCTCTAATAATTCTGAGGTTCTCTGACCCACAATAAATACTTTAGGTGCCTGGACAGACATGCTGGTCTGGTGACACGTACAGTGCACAGTCAGCCATTCTTCCTTCCTGTTCTTTTCTGATGTGCAGCTGCCTTGAAATGCCTGTTCAAACGAAACAGATTGAATGAAATCCAAGCACTTGAGAGGACGTTCATGTCTGTGTATTTGAATCAGGATTTAATGATGGATGAGATTACAGAATAACAATGAATGAAAAACAGGGTAACAAGAATTGGCAGTTGAGTGCAACATATGGTTCCAAGTAGGGCTCACGGTATTACCGATAGATTATCAATCCAGAAAAATCAGCTCCTGTTCTTTGGACCCAGGTTCGAATTCCGCCACTGTAGATGGTGGAAATTCAATTCAATCATTTTAAAATTTCCCTGGAATTAAGAATCTACCTATGAAAAGGAAAGCATTGCTGATTTTCAGAATATCTGGATCTCTAATATCCATCCATCCTCACCTGGTTTGGCTGACATGCAACTCCAGACCCATAGCAATGTCATTGACTCCCAATCACCCCCTGAAACGGTCTAGTGAATCATTCAGTTGCACCAATCATTACAAAGTTTCAAAGAAATGAAACCGGGTAGACCAACTGGCATCAAACTCTGCACCGGAAAAAAAAACAACATTAGACATATCACTGTAGAACGTCCAAAACCTTCCTTACTATCATCTAAGGAGTAGTGCCAAAATTGGGACAACTGCCTTACAGACTAGTCAAGCAACAGCCTGACATAGTCATACTCACGGGATCATACCTTACAGAAATAACCCAGATAGCACCATCACCATTCCTGGATATGTCCTGCTCCAAAGGCAGGACTGGCCCAGCAGATGGGGCAGCTCAGTGAGATACAGTCGTAGGTAGTATCTCTGGGAGTCCCCAAAATTGACTCCAGACCCAATGACGTCCCATGGCTTCAGATTAAACATGGATAAAGATGTCTCTTACTGATTATCACGTAACGTCGTTCCTCATCTGAATCAGTGCTCCTCCATGTTAAACAACACTTGGAGAAAACACTGACTGTGGAAAGGGCACAAAGTGTATTCTGGATGGGAGATTTCAAAGTTGACCACCAAGAATGGTTTGGCAGCAGTACTACTGATCACGTTGGTCGGGTCCTAAAGGACATAGATTCTAGATTCAGTCGGCAGCAGGTGGTGAGGGAAAGAACAAGAGGGAAAAAAAAACATACATGACCTCATCCTTACCAATCTACCAACTACAGATGTATCTGTCCATGACAGTATCGGTAAAAGTATCAAGGTCACATTCAGAATAAACTCTATTGTGTTGTGTGGCGCTATCGCCACGCTAAATGGCACCGACTTTGAAGAGATCGAGCAACTCAAGACTGAGCATCCATAAGACACTGTGGACCATCAATAGCAACAGAACTGTACTCAAGCACTAACTGTAATGTCACGGCCCATAATATCCCCTACTCAACCATTACCATCAAGCCAGACAATCAACTCTGATTCAATGGAGAATGCAGGAGGGCATGCCAGGAGCAGAACCAGGAATATACAAAGATAAAATATTCATCTGCTGAAGCTTCCAAACAGAAATATTTGCATGCCAGATATCATAAACAGCAAGGGACAGACTGAACTGAGCAATCCGACACTGAATGCATCAGATTTAAGCTCTGCAGTCCTCCTCTTCTGATCTTGGATGGTGTTGGACGATTAAACAACTCACCGGAGTAGGAGGCTGCACAAATATCCCCATCCACAATGATGGAAGAGCCCAGCACATCAGTGCAAAAGATAAGGCTGAAGCTTTCGCAGAAATCTTCAGTCAGAAGTTTCGGGTGGATGATACATTTCCCCCTCCTCCCGTGGTCTCCAAAGATTCTCAGACAGCACCTTCCAATCCTACGAGCACTTCCATCTAGAATGACAAAGGCAGCAGGCTCTTGCGAACACCACTGCCTTCAAACTCCCCTCCAAATCAGTCAACATCCTGAGTTGGAAATATATCACAATTATTTCACTGTTGCTGGGTCAAAACCCAAAAACAGCTCACAAATGGCACACTACCATACATCAGAGCATTTCCGAGCTGACAGCCAGACGACTGCGACAACTAGGTCTCATAATAGCACACAAACCAACAGCCACTCTCAGACAACAACTCACAAGAACGAAAGACCCGATACCCAGCATCAGCCAAACAAATGTAGTGTACAAAATTCCATGCAAGGACTGCACAAAACACTACATCGGACAAACAGGAAGACAGCTAACGATCTGCATCCATGAACACCAACTAGCCACGAAACGACACGACCAGCCATCCTTAGTAGTTACACACGCAGATGACAAGCAACATGAATTCGACTGGGACATCACTACTATTATAGGACAAGTCAAACAGAGAACAGCCAGGGATTCCTAGAGGCACGGCACTCATCCACAGATTCAATCAATAAGCACATCAACTTGGACCCATTATACCGACCACTGTAGCGGACAGCTGGAACTGACAACCGCAAGCGGCAGATTACAAATGCCGGAGGAAAGATCACAGAAGCGCTTCACAGGAGACTCCCAAGCACTGAGGATGTCACCTAGACGGGGGACGAAACGTCTGCAACACAAATTCCCAGCTCGATGAACAGAACCACAACAGAAGTTTAAGTCGTTCCAATTTGAGCACCTCCAATTTGAACATGAACAGGAAAGCAGTGTTTCTGATGATGAACATTTTAGACCTTTCTGTTATTAGTAGGGTGATCAATGTTCCATGAAATATTGTTGCTGAGCGCTGTGATAGATTTCACCTGTTTTGTTAAATTCAACAATATTAGCGTAGCAGGATCGATCGTTCAAAAATACCAGACTGAAAATGACAATCATCGTAGAGACAATGCACTCCCGCCAGATGAGACTCACAGATAGCAACTTATATTCAACATATTACTGCGCTACTGGCTGACACTGAATCCTCCCACCGTTCATATTACAGGGGTTACCATTGAACAGAGGGTGATGTCAAATCAACATACAGATACAAGGATTACAAGAGTAGGTCTGAGACTTACAATTCTGCACTGAATAATAGACTGTATGACCATAAGGGCATGAGATATAGCAATAGATTTAGGCCATTCAGCCTATCTCTTCACTCTGGAAAATGTGCCATTTTGTCTTCGTCTCTAAAACTAATGTAAATATCTTCTATACTCTTTTGTATCAATCTTTGCAGTAATCACTCAGTTTCAATCAGTTGCGCCCCCCCCCCCCCATTCTTCTAATTCCATTGAGTACAGACATAGAGCCTCAACTGCTGCTCATATGACAAGCCATCATTCCCAGGATAGATCATGTCCAACACCCGTAGATCATTCCCCAGGACAGCTCAAAATAATCAAAATGCTGTCTGACCATAGCCTATTACATTCTCAGCAGTATGTCGCCGCCCTTGTATTCACACTCCCTTGAAATGAACGTTAACTTACATTTGCTTTCCTAACTGCCAACTGCACCTGCACATCAACCATAAGAGAGGACGAGTAGTCCAAACTCCTTTTGTGCTTCAGATTTCATGAAGGCTTTTAGAACATAGTATCTGCCTGTATTCCGCCTACTGAAGTGCATAATCGCACATGTTCCCATGTTGTGTTCCATCAGCCACGTGTTTTCCCAGTGTCCTAATCTGTCCTACTCTTTCTGCTACCTACCCACTTCCTCAATATCACCTGCCTATCCAATCATCATTGTATCATCTGCAAACCTAGTAAAACTGCCGCCTGGTCAGATGGTTCGAATAACTGGCACTTCCTGACTACCTAAGGACTATCCACCATTGAAAAGGCACAACGCTCAAGATGCATGACTCCATTCAGGTTAAAGCAGCATGACTGGAATTACACCTGCAAAGTCTTCACTCCTTGCACCACTGGCACTGACACCGTGCCCGCCATTTTATTATGGTGACACAGAAATTGATGGTGCATGCTCCCAGTCTATTAATGGCAATCACTCTCAATGCTGACTGTGTGGTGCTTACACCAAGCAATGTCATTATGTGTTGAAGACGACAGAGGGAGGTGGGGGGAGGGGATGTCTGTCATAAATGACTGTGTGACTGTCACTGAGGGCCGACACTGGCCGTGAAAGCCCCAGATGTACCTGTGTCTGTTGTCACTGCTGCAGGCAAAGTCAGTTTTCAATGAGTCAAATCAAAGAAAGTGATGGGCCTGGATAGTGTTTCTGACTGAGCACACAGATCCTGTTTGTACCAACTAGCAGAGTTATTCACATACAACTTCAGCTTCTTCCTCCAGAAGGCGAAGTCCCAAACTGATTCAAGAAGGCTATCATCATCCTTGTAAGTGAGAAAGCGCACGGAACATGGCCTTCGAGACGACCATCCAGTGACTCCGACCTCAATAATCATGAGAGGCTGGTTATTGCCTACACCAACTCCAGTCTCCCAGCCTGACCTGCTGCATTATAATTTGCCGACTGATGTAACGGGTTCACAACGGATGCAATATCCGAGCCTGCACGCATCCCTGTAACATCTGGACAACAGGCACACCTACACCAGACTCCTGCTTATTGACTAAAGCTCCACCTTCAAAATCCTTATCCCTTACAGACTAATCACAAAACTCTGCGACCTGGTCTCGGTTCCATCCTCTGCAACTGGCTCCTCAGATTTCTGACCCACAATCGTGAAGATAGGTAAAATCACCTCCTCCACAATAACAATCAACACTAAAGCTGCTGAAGGATGTATTCTGAACACCCGACAATACGTCCTGTACACCCACGGCTGTACTCTCAGCCCACTACTGTCCTCCCTATACACCAATGGCTGTGCCCTCAGCACCTTACTGTACGCCCCTGAACACCCAAGGATGTGCCCTCAACCTCTCCTGTATTCCCTGTACACCCACGGCTGTGTCCACAGCCCCCCACTGTTCTCCATGCACACTCACGTCTGTGCCCTCAGCCCCTTATGGTACTCCAGGTACACCCACGGCTGTGTCCTCAGCCCCTTAGTGTGTTCTCTGTACACCAACGGCTGTGCCCTCAACCCACTATTGTACTCCCTGTACACCCACGGTTGTTTCAGCAGCCCCCAACTGTTCTCCCTGTACTCCCATGGCTCTGTCCTAAGCCCCCTAATATCCTCCCTGTTCAACCACGCTGTGTCCTCAGTCCCCTATGTACTCCCTATACAGCCACGGCTGAGTTTCCAAATTCCAAACAACGCCAGCTACAAGTTCGCTGATGACATCACGATAGCAGTACGGACATCAAACAATAATGCGTCAGAATGTAGAAAGGAGATATAGGGTGTGTTGGTAATGACCTCTCTCTCTAATCCGGCAAATGTAAAGGAATGATCACTGACTTTATGAAGAAAGGATGGGAACATACTCCATGTACATCAACCATTTGAGGGACTGCAGAGAATCAAGTCCCTCGGAGTGACGATAACTCACAACCTGTCCTGAACTTCCCACATAGGTCCGACGGTCGGGAATATTCAACAATGCCTCTCCTTCCTGAGGTGATACAGAAATTCAGCATGTGCTGCTTCTACAGATGCACCATTGAGAGCGTATTGTCCCTTTGCATAACAGACTGGTACGGCAACTGCTCAACTCAGGATCGTGAGAAACTACAGAAGGTTGGGTGCACAGCTATGACCAACACGGACTCTAACATCCCAACCATTGATTTCATTTACATGGCTCTTTGCCGCAGAAAGGCTGCCAACATCTAGCCCTGATTACTGAGGGAAGGGAGACAGGAAATAGCTGGGGCATTAACACATATCTTTGCAGAATCCTTGAACACGGCTGAGGCCCCGGACAACTGGAAAATTGTTAATCCCTTGTTTAAGAAAGGCAGTAGGGATAATCCAGTCAATTATAGGTCGGTGAGACTAATGTCAGAGGTAGGGAATCTGCTAGAGTATATACTGATGGTTAGGATCTACTCTCATTTAGATGAAAATAGTCTTATCAGTGATGGGCAACATGGTTTTGTGCAGGGAAGGTCATGTTTTAACAACTCAATAGAATAGTTGATTGATGAGGGAGATACTGTTGATGTCATGTACATGGACTTCAGGAAGGCGTTTGGTATATTTCCCCACGGTTGGTTTATGGAGAAAGTGAAAGTCACATGGTGCGCTAGCTCCGTGGAGAAAGAACTGGCTGGGCAACAGGAGGCAGAGAATAGTAGGGGGTGACCAGTGGTTCCATTTAAGATACATAAATGGACAGGGAGCAAATGGACACTCATAACCTGAAAATAGGCGACAGATTTAGATAGATGATTTGGATCGGCGCAGGTTTGGACCACCGAATGGCCTGTTTCTGTGCTGGAATGTTTTGTTCTAACATTATCAAAGACCATCACACCCCAGTAAGGGTCTCCCACAACCTCTTCCATCAGGCTAAAAGATATGGAAGCTTGAAAACACTGAGCAGCTGGTTCATTAAAAGTTTCTTTCTGACTGTTATTAGACTGATGAATGTACTCTCTAATCTCAGATAATGCTGATCTTGGTCATGTTGATCTCGCCTCGTGCACGCTCAGTGCAGCATAACCTGCATGCCTCTCAGGCATGTTTTACAGCCACCGTTCTGCACATCCTTGCTTACTATCATCAGCCTGAACACCTTGGTTCTGGTCAAAGTAAATCCTCATCTCCCTCCCCCCAGCTCACTCCGAGCTCTCTCTGGTCCTCATCCCCAGCACCTTCCATTCCCTATCCCCAGCTCACTGTGTGTTTTGTGTCTCACTATTTCTCTCACACTGTCTGTTTCCTTGTATCTTCCTTTTCTCTGGCTTCTGTTTCTTTCCCTGAACTTACTATCTCCCCTTTCCCTGTCCATGTGACTGTTTCTTGTTTTGTTTCCTTTCTCTGTTGACTTACTGTCCTTCTGTTTCCCTCGCTGTGTTCTCTCTCTTCGGATACGTGTCTGTCTGTTTCTCCCTCGTTGTGATGGTAATAGCTTCTCTATTCTTTGGAAGCAGGAGATGGCTCTTTGGTTGGTTGTTGGCCATAAAATAAACTCAACTGTGTTTTGGTATCTTGGACATAATTTATTATTATTGGTTAAATTTCAATTGTTATCAAAAAAGCAACCAGAACTTGGATATCCACTTAACAGCCAATTGATACATATACTGGAACTGTCTTCTCCCAGTGCTCTGCATACTGGCAACTTAAAACATTCTATTTTTGTGCATAACAGTGTGACGGTAACAGCTCTTCCCAGAACCATAAGAAACTACAGACGGTTGTGTGCACAGCCCAGACTATCATGGAAGACAACCCTCCACTCATTTATACTTCTCATTGGCAGCGAAAGTCGGGCAACATCAAATATCTCTCCAAAACCGGTAATGATCTCCTGCAACCTCTTCCAAAATGGAGAAGATACAGAGGCTTGAAAACATGGACCAGCATGCTCAGGAATAACTTCTTCCCTACCGTAATTACACTGACGAATTGAAATCTCTAACTTTTCAAATAATGTTAATCTTGCGAAAGTCGATCTTGCTTTGCACACCTGTGCACCTGTCACCTTGAGTGCCTCACTCTGTGTAAGTGCCATTGAGTCTCAATGTCTTCTCGAGGGCAAGCAAAAAATTGAACTAATGCTGGCCCATCCATCGATACCTATTTCACATTAATAAATTTAAAAAGATGACGACACTCAGGAAAGACAGACAAGTGGGACCAAATCGCTTTAAACGTGATCTTAGATATATACAGGTTTCCCTCGGTATCTGGAAGTAGAGTGTTCCTACAAAACCTTTCATAAGCTGATATGACATAAAGCGAAGTAGCATTAATTTACGTGGGGAAAAATCATCTTCTTGGTAAAAGTGAAATCCTCTTCCGATTTCTTTTGTTTCGCGAAAACAGGACGTAATGGAGGTTTTCGGAAACTGAAGAGGCAAAAAGTGAATTTTTGAAAAGCGGGGTATACATGTACCGGCATGGACATGATATTCTGGAAGATGGGAAAAGTTAAAAATAAATAAGGTGAATCTCACATTTTATTTCCATCCCAGCTGATTAGCAATCGCTTTGTTTGCTCTTTTTCTTCTAACTCTCTTTTTCTCTATCGATTTAACTCACTCCTCCTACCCTTCAAAGCAGACTTCCCTGTCACCAGCATTATTCACACTATTTTCCAATTATTTTCAGTTCGGAAAAGCTCCCAGCACTTTCTGTTCATTTCTTTGCATTAACTATGCAATTTCAGATCTCCAGCATCTTCTTTTATTTTGGTTTAATCTTCAAAGTCGCTTGAAACAATGTCTTTCGTTTAATAAGCTTTGCTCCTGAATTACATCCAGCGACATCCCTACTCGGATACATCGTAATAATCATGAAGTAACGTCCGAGACAAGAACAATTTTGTGATTGAAATACTTGTAACTGGAAAAGTGGCCAGAAGAGAGCTTGAAACATAAAGTCTGAATTTTACCAAAACGCAGACAATGGGTTGTTCAGCCACAGCACTGATACAGAGATGGACATTGGGGATGTAAGAATCTGGTAGTGGACAGGATTAGTTACAGAGAGAACATGGGGCATGCATCAGTTCAGGGCAAAAGGGGATCTCGAGGTTGTTCACAGTTTTGTTCTCAGATGATTGTAAGTGGTCTGCAATTCAGATGAATGGAGACAGCAATTTGAATTGAAGATAATAGTTTATTTCTTTGACCAATATAGATAACAGAAATTGCAAGGAAGTTCAAATTTGTTTATGGGATTAATGAATGGACAGAGGGAGAGAACACCAACAATAGCGAGAATAGCTTTGTATCACACCCTCCACCCCGCCCAAAATGATATTCAGCACCGCTAATATCCGATATGGTAGAAATTCCCAATAGAGGGAAATGTTGAAAAGACCCAAGGAAAACCTCCTCTCCATTGGTGTAATTATCCGGTCCATTATTCACAGATACAGATCTGTCCTCTCCACGTCTGTACAGCTGCTGATCTCTGTTACTGTTAGAGCTGATGCATCTTCTCCTACACTGGGATAGCGCCCTATCACCAGTAGGAGAGGGAAACCCTCCAGCGACACAGTTGCATTGCATGGAGACTGACATCAATCACAGTCACTGAGCAAACAGTTCTAGCTTTCAATACAACACATTCAGTTCGCAATGTAACTGGACTGGATTGGATGTTGACATCGCTGGCTTTTGGTCACATCTCCCATCACCAATTGCTCTAGTGAAGTCAGTTGTGAGGGAGAATGATGGATGCTTTCTTATTGCAGGCTACATGACTCTGCTCTGTTCTACGTTTGCAATGCTGTAACCATCTTACCCCGAATTTCTGCCCCTCCACTAAAAAAAGAAACACAACCAGGATGTTGTGACTGTGCTGATCTCTCCACCACGGGAACAAACCAGCCAACACACTGTCACTGGGAACAGTTGCCCTGAACATAGACAGGAAGTGTAGACTTCTCTGAATGTTGCTCTCACTGCTCTAATAAAGAAACGTTGGACCTTCCATTCATAATATGCTTCAGTAATTAATTTATACAAATTGACAAACATCTTAATGCAGTTTTACTTGGTGTAAAACAGTCCAAAACCAAAAGTGTACTTATTCATTAAGACTTATCAGATCAGGTTTAGCTAGATATTTGGGCGGAATGGGGGCAGTGGCTGTGGAGACTGCATGGGAAGTACAATGATATTCCCCAGTTATCATCACTCTTAACGTCAGATAGAATTGAATATAGTTCACAACAAGGAACGAGCCAACGTTTGGGAGATGCAATGCTAAAGGACAATATGAACTGAACAGGATCATTTTAAATGCGATAAACTGAATTATATTTTATATACATACCATTTAATCATTGCGAATACAGATTGAGTAGGGTCACCGCACCTGAAACATTAACTTTGATGTCTCTTCACAGATACAGCCAGACCTGCTGAGCTTTCCCTCCAAAGTCTGTTTTTGTTTGAGATTGATCATATTGTTCATATCTGGCAGAATGCTTACAATTAAAAGCAGATGCTAATAACAAAATGGACAGGGCTACGGGGACAATACAGGGCAATAATAGTCGAAATATCGCTCATTCCAAACTGGAAGAGACAATGGGCTGAGTTTTCACCACCTTTGCTGTTAATATTCTATGTAATGCATTGAAAAGCTTTTGGAGATTGGGGAGACAAGCTAGTTCAATAAAGGACACAGAATGTTCCATCATCAAAAAATATCCTATTATTTCATGAAGTTCAGCTGCTTCTAAAATGCATTTCAAACAAAATAGATTTCCAGAGATTTCCAGAAATTTTCAAGATGGTCAGAATGTTTTTTGTACTTTTCTATCTTAAAGAAGAAACAGATTTCGGCTGTAATTCAGGTGCCACAGACACACTAACTGTTACAGAAACAAGAAAGTGCCACAATGTCCAAATATTACCAAGGTCAACATGTCGACCTGTCAAAAAAACATGAAATATAGAGATAATGGAAACGTGAAAAACAAACAGAAAATGCTGGAGAACGAAAAAGATGAAGAAGTATCTGCAGATAGCAACAGAATTAACATATGTCGTATGATGTGACACTGTTTCTGAAAAGTCATGTTGGAATCAAAGGTTAATGTTTTGCATCTCTGCTCAGATGTTGCCAGATCTACTGAGTTTTGCTCCAGCTCTTTTGATATCTTTCTTCTTCTGAACTGTGACAAAGTGTCTGATCTGAATGATAGCAGCAAAGCTGTTATCTTAGTTGAATCTGGAATAATTTGTTATGGACATTAAATGAGAGAAATTAGAAAGTTCCTATTTTTGACAGGGCTCTAAATATCGATGACGTATTGTATTTTGAGAACTTGCGATGAAAACGTTGAAAACAAAACAAAAGTTGTGTAAATGCTCAGCAGGTCTGGCAGCATCTAGTGCAAAGAAATCAGAGTTAACGTTTCAGGTCCAGTGCCCCTTCCTCAGACTGATGGTAACACAGAAAATGGTTTATATGGAGAAGAGACTGATGTAGTACGCTAACAATAGAGTGTGAGTAATGGAAAGCTATATGACAATTCGGCCTGATATATGGTAGGGGGTAGGACATAGGGGAGTTCAGGCTCGAAATTATTTGAACTTGATTATGAGTCTAAAGGGCTGCAGAGGTCCGCACAATTGAAAATGAGGTGTTCTTCCAGCTTGTGCTGAACATTTCTGGAACACTGCAGCAAGCCAGACACAGAGATATGGCCAGGGAACAGGATGGGCTGTTAAACTGTCAGGCAATTGAAAGCTCAGAGTCATTTGCAGTGGTACAACTTGGATGTTCTGTGAAGCGGTCACCCAGTCTACTCTTCATTTCTCCGATGTAGAGGAGTCCACATTGTGAGTAGCGCATGTAGTAGACCGAATTCTGGGAAATGTTATTAAGGTGCTGCTTCACCTGGAGGGCATAGTTGGTTCCTTGGATACTGATGAGGAGGGAGGTAAATGGGAAAATGTTACACCTTCGGCAGGGGAAGTGAGGTGGACCTGTGTTGAGAATAAATAAAGAGTAGACCAGTGTGTCCTGGCGGAATGATACCTCTAGAAGGTGGGCAATGGGGAGAGGTGAATATGTGCAGGTGGGGGACATCTCGCTGGAGGTGGGGGAAGTGCGGGCTGATGATCCTCTGCATGTGAATGCTGCTGGGATAGTAGGTAAGGAGAAGGGAAACTCCGTTGCTATAGGGAAGGGGAGTGAAAAGCTTGAAGTGCAGGAATGGGTCAGACTCGGTTGAGGACCCTGTTGACAACAATGATGGGAATCCCTTGATTGAGGAACAAGGTGGACATTTCAAAGGCCTCCTTGTTGAATTTAGTACCACCAGAAGCAATGCGGTGGAGACGGAGGAACCAGGGGAATGGAATTGATTCTACTCAGGAAACTTGTGTGAAGGACGTATCCAGGAGGTGTGGGAGTCGGTGGGTTAACCTGGACATCAGTGGCTTGTTCTATCCCGAGAAATGGAAGCAGAGATGTTGAGGAAAAGAAGGAAGGAGTCAGAGATAGACCAAGATGAAAGTGTTGGAGGGTTCAAATTCCGAGCGAAATCTGTGAACTTTTCCAATTCCGGACAAGATAGAGACGCAGCAGCGATGATATCATCTATGTATCGGACAAAGAGTTGTGTATGGATGCTTAAATAGAACTAGAACAGGGAATGGTCGATGTACCCCAAGAAGAAACAGGCAGTGTGTGTATCCATGTACTTCCTTTGTGTGGCAGGAGCAGGCTGCTGAAGCAATGGTCTGCCCAGTAGTTCTGTTGTGATTTTTCGGGGGAAATAGAAGCGGAGCCTGCTATCAGATGACCATCAAATTGGGGCAGTTAGTGGGGTGGGTGAGTGGGCAGGAATCTTCAGATGAAATATGGGCAGTTATCATAGTTGATACAATGCCATGATGTGCCGTGATATGGTCATCGTGCAGGGGGAGATTAGAGGAGGTATCTGAGAGAGGGCATTCAACTTCTGCAATTTCGAAATCAGTCCAGCAGACTTACAGGGACAGGCTGAGTAAAACAATTAGGGTTGGATCTAAGCACATGGAGTGTAGGCTGTTCAGACAGTGACAGGTTGGATTAGGCGAGGGGAGTGCAGAGAAACTAAGACAACCAATGTCATGCGGAGATTTCTCAATGAACCGATTTAGTACAGGTAAA
>NW_026869252.1:0-130748 GCF_020745735.1 Hemiscyllium ocellatum | reverse complement strand
CAATGGATCATAATCTGAGAATAACAGGCTGGGATGTTCCAGCAATGGATCAGAGTCTGAGGACAGTAGACTGGAATGTCGAACCAGCGGTTCAGAATCTAAGCAAAATAGAATGGAATGCTGGAACAATGGACAGGAGTTTATCCTGGGGGTCTTTTCCTTGTTTCCTGGTATTGGCACATATTACCATATCGGATAAATGGTGTACTGCTGATTATTCAGGCTGGTTACTATCCCATGCTCGCTATTGTTGGCGTTCCTGGTAAGTCTCCCCATCTCTATCAATCTATCAAGCCATGGCGAACTTCAGTGATATTTCTGTTATCTCTATTTAGTAAAGATCGAAACTTCTGTCTTCAGTTTCAAAGGCAAATCCATTCATTGTCCACAAATTTCAGAACCGCCCGCACCCCCGCCCTCACAAACATCTGAGGACAAGATTGTTCACAATCCTGAAATGCCTATTTGTCCTGAATTGATTTATGTCTTGGTATTCTCTCCTTCAGCAAAGCTACCCACGACCAGCTCCATGATATCCCCAGACCCTATCTTGACGTCAGTGCTTGTGCTAAATAAACCATTATATATATCTTGGTAAAATTCAGACTTTATGGATCCATTTCTCTTCTAATCATTCTTTCCGTTACAAATGTTTCCATGACAATCTTGTTCTTGTCTGTGAAGTAAATTCATGACTGGGATACTCTGTCAGAGTAGTAATGTCGCTGGCCACGTAATCCAGTGGACCAGGTAACTACACTATCGACACTGTTTAAAATCCTATTTCAGAGAATGATAGAACTTAAATTCAAATGACAGGAACAGGAAATAAAAGCGAATTTTGCTTATATAATCACACCAGTATTTCGTCAATAAGTTTATCTATTTCACTGTTGTCCTTTGTTAAAGATATCCAGCACTAATATCTGATCTGGGTTAAGACTGACGTCAGACCAACGGCCTTTAGGAATGGCCTCACAGTAAAAGGCATTTTATGAGCTCAACAAGTGCTGCCCTTGCCAGTGATGCAGACATCCCATGTCATAACAACAGGAAAGGTTGAAAAAAGATCAAAAAATGTTGCTAGAGATCAGAAACAAAAAGAACGAGGAAGTGCCAGAGAAACTGAAGAGATTTGACAGCCTCAGATCGAGAGAAAAATAGAAGTGACATTTCGAGTCCAACGACCATACATCAAAACTGAACGTAACTGGGAAATAGTGTGACTGATGTTCGTGACAGGGATGTCTGTTGTGAAGGGGAGGAGGATTTGAATAGATAGAGAAAGAGAGAGTGAGAGAGGAAGAAACAAAAGAAGGGATTGTTGTTGGTCAGCTGGAATGGAAATAAAAATCCAGATTAATCTTATTTATTTTTCTGCTGTTCCCATATTATTGAAATTCATGCGCTTGTAAGGTGTACATCGAAGTCCCGGTTTGAAGTGAGTTATGTCCCTTTGTCTCTCTTCCGTGAGTGTGATCATCTTCCTTTATTCATTAATAGGATGCTGGGCCAGTAATTAATTTACTTTCCTCATTGTCCTGAGAAGGTATTGGTGAGCTGACTTCCTGATGCACTGCAGTCCATGGGCTGTAAGTAGTCAGTGTTAAGATCCATCTGGTTTCATTTCTTTGTTGACTTTGATGTAACAGAGTGGCTGACTTGGCCATTTCAAATTACAATTGTGTGTTAACCACAGTGCTGTGGATCTGGAGTCACAGGTAATACTAACCAGGTGAAGATGGTAGAGTTTCATCCCTGACGGGCATGAGTATGCCAGGTAGGACAAAGACAGTGGTTTCATTGTTTCATTTGATTCTCAATTCCTGATATTTTATTGAATTCAAATTCCAACATTTGCCATGGAGAGATTCAAATCCGGGGTCAGGGTCATCACCTCTGTCCCTGGGTTAATATTCCAGAGATAACACAGCTCGGCCATCACCACCTCAGCATATTCAAACATCTCCATGGCAATGGTGTTGTGCTGTCGGCGTGGCTCTGCTTAAAGCACAGTGCTTTGCACGGCAATGAAGTGATTTGGCAAAACATACCATCCTTCTCATTTTGTATTTATGAGAAGGCGAGATGATGGGAAGTGCTCCAAGTGAAAAGGAGCTGGATGTCCTTGTTCATGAGCCACTGACAGAAGTCATACGGAGCAGTAAGTAATGAGCACAGTAAATGTGTGCTGTCCTTCTTTGAAAAATGATGGAAGTGTAAGCGTGAAGACACTTTATTGAAGTTGTAGAGTGATATTGAGACAGTATTTGGGGCACTGTGAACGGATTTTCTCTCCTTTTTAAGGAATGATGTTGTTGCCACAGTGAGATAGTATAAAGGTGTTACACCAGTCTAATCCAGGCAGTGATGGTACCATGGGGAGATTGTGAAGGAAATGACTGTTTAACTTGTAATGCGACAGAAGAATAAAAGGTGTTTGTAATATAACTTGAGTATTATTAACCAACATTCATTATTTCCAAAACAAATCATTGATATCGTGAAATATAACGTGTTTCCCGCAATACCTATTTTCACATTTGGACAATTTTATGATCGGAAACGTTTAGAACGATATGGGCCAAATGCAGGGAATGGAGTTAGCATGGATGAACATTTTAGTCGGAATGGGCCAGTTTGGGCTAACGGCCTGTTGAACTCTATTACTCTATGATAGTTTACATATCTGCGTGGATTCCCCATGTTGGTTGAGTAAGAGCTACATGCTCTGACAAAATCTCACCGCCTGAACGTATAGTTTGAGTGAGACCCTGCACTGAGCATCATGTTGTTCACAAACCTGTCAGCAGCCACACACTGACGGAGTTGGCCATTCTCAAAAACGTTTAACATCCGTGCAGAAGATTAGTCTCTCTTCTCAGAGATGGAAGATGCTTCCTTGAGACATCTCACAAACCATCCGGTGTGTCTCCTTACCATCAGGATACCACGTTAATGTAAAGCACGTGAACCATTATCAAGGGAGCTAGGAGGAACAACATGGAGCACTCTGTCTTTGCAGTCTCTTCTTCGTTGGATTGTCGTTTTGTAGCATCAATGACATCCTCCTATTTCACACTCCATCCACCTGTTCACCGAGTGCTGGGCTATTACCGGCCCTCGATGTCTTAATATCCAACTGCCGCCAAGAAATTAACCATCTCAACCTGTCTACCCCTTCCCCCACTCCAGCCTCTCACCCTCACAACGCACAGTCCGCCACTCCCCCTGCTCCAAACCAAACCTCACCATCAAGCCAGTAGATACAGGGGGTTCAGTGATAGTTTGGCGCATTGACCTTTACACTGCTGAAGCCAGATGCTAACTCGAAGACACCTCCTCCTACTGCTCCCTCGACCGCGTCCACACCTCCAAAAGCAAACCATCATCTCCCAGACCATACAGAACCTCATCAGCTCAGGAGGAGATTTACCACCCACAGCTTCCAACTTCATAGTCCGGGAACCCCGCACCGCCCGGTTCTACCTCCTTCCCAAGATCCACAAACCTGATCAGCCTGGCTGCCCCATTGTCTCAGCCTGCTCCTGTCGCACCGTACTTATCTCTACCTACCTCGACACTGTCCTATCCTCCCTAGTCCAGAAACTCCCCACATACATTCAAGATACCACCCGCGCCCTCCACCTCCTCCAAGACTTCCGTTTCCCCGGCCCCCAACGCCTCATCTTCACCATGGATATCCAATCACTGTACACCTCCATCCGCCATGACCAGGGCCTCCAAGCCCTCCGTGTTTTCCTCTCCCGACGTCCCCAACAGTACCCTTTCACTGACACTCTCATTCGTTTGGCTGAACTTGTCCTCACTCTTAACAATTTCTCATTTGAATCCTCCCACTTCCTCCAGACGAAAGGGGCAACCATGGGCACCCGTATGGGCCCCAGCTATGCCTATCTCTTTGTTGGCGACTAGAACAGATCATCTTCCGTAATTACACCGGCACCACTCCCCACCTCTTCCTCCGCTATGTTGATGTCTGCACTGGTGTCATCTCGTGCTCTCACGAGGAGGTTGAGCATTTCATCAACTTCACCAACACATTCCACCCCGACCTTAAATTTACCTGGACCATCTCGACACCTCCCTCCCCATCCTGGACTTGCCATAGCTACCTGAACATTTCACAGAACTACATTTCCCAAACCAAACGAGTCCCACAGCCCTAACTGCTGCAAAAATTCCATCCCGCATTCCCAATTCCTCTGCCTCCAGCGTATCTGCTCCCAGGAGGACCAGTTCGACCTCAGAACACACCAGATGGCCTCCTTCTTTATAGACTGCAATTTTCCTTCCCACGTGGTTGAAGATGCCCTCATACACATCTCATCCACATCCCGCACCTCCACCCTCAAACTCCATCCCTCTAACTGTAACAAGGTCAGAACCCCCCTGGTGCTCACCTTCCACCCTACCAACCTTCACATACACCAAATAATCCGACGACATTTCCGCCAGCTCCAAACGGACCCCACCACCAAGGATACATTTCCCTCCTCAGCCACTTCCACTTTCCGCAAAGACCGTTCCCTCCGTGACTACCTGGTCAGGTCTAGGTCCCCAACAACCCACCCTCCCTTCCTGGCACTCCCGCCCCCCCCCCCCCCGCCATCTGCACCCATACCTCCTCTCTCATCTCCATCCAACACCCTAAAGGAACCTTGCATGTTCATCAAAGTTATATCTACACATCCACATATATCATTTATTGCATCCGTTGCCCCCGAAGCGGTCTCCTCTACATTGGGGAGACTGAACGCCTCCTAGCAGAGCGCTTTAGGGAACATCCCTGGGACACCCGCAACAATCAACCACACCGCCCTGTGGCCCAACATTTCATCTTCCCCTCCCACTCTGCCGAGGACATGCAGGTCCTGGGCGTCCTACAGCCGCTCCCTCAGCACCAGACGCCTGGAGGAAGAACGCCTCATCTTCTGCCTCAGAACACTTCAACCCCAGGGCTTCAATTTGGACTTCACTAGTTTCCTCATTTCCCCTTCCCCTACCTCACCCCAGTGCCAACCTTCCAGCTCAGTACCGTCCCCATGACCTGTCCTAACTGCCTATCCTCCTTTCCACCTAACCACTCCACCCTCTCCTCTGACCTAACACCTTCACCCCTACCCTCATTCACCCATTGGACACTTTGCTATCTTCTCCCACTCTCCTCCCTGACCTATCACCTCCATCCCCACCCCCATTTACCTATAGTACTGTATGCTACTTTCTCCCCACCTCCATCCCATCTCATTAATCTCTGCACTCTGCAGGTACACTGCCTCTGTTCCTGATGAAGTGCTTTTGCCCGAAACATCGATTTTCCTGCTCCTCGGATGCTGCCTGACCTGCCGTGATTTCCTGCACCACTGTAATCTAGACTCTGGTTTCCAGCATCTGCAGTCTTTGTTTTTACCCCATGACTGCACAGGGTGTCAAGTAGACTGAATAAAATTCTAATGGGAATCAGTTGTAAACTCTCCACTGTTTGGGCCATTCTGAACACAATGTAGCTGGTGAAGATCAATCTTCTCAGTCCCAGGATATCTCTGTGGGCGATCCTCCGGGTAGCTTCCTCGGCACGAACACCTTCAGCTGCTTCAGCAATGTCTTATCCTCCATAGCTGCAAATGTGTTGCTGGTCAAAGCACAGCAGGCCAGGCAGCATCTCAGGAATAGATAATTCGACGTTTCGAGCATAAGCCCTTCATCAGGAAATCCTCCATAGTTCGATCAGAAGTCAGGATGCTCAGAAAAGATCGCATAAAGCATCAAAACCTGGGCAACATTCAAGCTCGTGCTCTTAACATGTAACAGTACTACTGGAACCTGAACATTTCCACAGGACTGAAAACAAGGAGCTCATTCGGCATCTAAAGCTGGATTCATGGAAATATGAGAACGCCATTCAGCCCATCGCAGCTATTGGATAAGAAGAGGCACGGCTCGTTCACTCTCTCTGACCTATTACACAAGAAGAGATTTTCGTTGGAAAATGCAAATGTTGGAATGCAGGAGGCTAAAAGAACACAACAAACCAGGCAGCATCAGGAGAAGAAGTCATCACCTTGGGTATAACCTTTCTTCCGGACTGGGGGTGCTTGTACAGATAAAGAGGCGAGCTGGGGGAGTAGGAGGAGGCGGCATGGTGAGGTGGAGAACACAGGTAAAGGATACCAGCGAGTTGCTCAATGGTAGGAATGAATCTAGTTGACAGCTGGACGCTATGTCCATAATTTTTTCTCATGTCAACAGGCCAAGGTATATGTGTGGGACTGTTTCCTTCTCTCAGAGGGGCTTCTCTATCCCAGACAGCTACACTTCTGAAATGATTGGGGGCACAGGGAGATGTTAATGGATTTTGACACATCAGAGAGTTGAGGGCTACAAAGAATTGGACATGGAAAAGAAATTGCGCTCGAGAGAGATCAGCCCTGACCTTACTGGAGGGAAGGGCAGGCTTGAGGGATAATATAGCCTGGTGTTATTCCAGTATACCCCATAGTCCAGTCACTTTGTTGCTTCTTCCATTTTCTGTGTGACTGACTTCAAGTAGCTGAATAGGCTGATATTGTTGCTGCATGATCTAAACTGGGTCTATTTCTATCGACTCAAGGGGCTGATTGGTCTCCTCCTTTAACTATATCACATGTGCCAGGGGTTGAAAAGCTTCATCCCGTTCTGGTGTAACTGAAATACACTTCCTTCAAGGGTCCACCACACTTGGAGAAAGTGATCACTGCAGATGCTGGAGATCAGAGTCGAAAAAGTGTGGCCGTGGAAAAGCCCAGTAGGTCAGCCAGCATCCGAGAAGCAGCAGTATCGATGTTTTGTACATTCCTTATGATGGAATTATGCCGGAAATGTCGATTCTCCTGCCCGACGAATGCTGCCTTTCTTGCTGTGCTTTTCCAGTACCACACGGATGGACGTCTACCAGCCTGCCCTACTCGACCTTCCTGGTCACGTCAGCAAAGAGTTTTAGGAAATTCGTCAGGCATGAACTTCCATTCAAAACGCCTTGCTTACTATTCCTAATCAAACCCTGTTTTCCGAATGCATGCACATCTTTTCCCTCAGAATCTTCTCAAGTAATATACCTCCCACAGATATTAAGAGGAATGGTCTGTCTTTCCCAGCCTTAATTGTTCAGTCCTTCTTTAATAAGGGCACAACATTTGCCATCCTTCAGTCTTCTGGGATCTCACCTGTGGTAACTGATGATCAAAATTATCCGCCAGGACCCTCGCAAATTCTTCTCTAGCCCCTTGCAGTGTTCTTGGATATATCTGGTAAGGCCCATGAGATTTCTCCAACTTCAAACATTCTAGTGCACCCAATACCTCCTCTCCTGTGATATGGACTGCCCCCAAGTAATCACCACTAATTTCCCCAAATTCCCATGTATTCATGTCTTTCTCCACTGTAAATATAGAGGAGAGATATTTGTTGAGGACATCGCCTATCCCTTATGGTACTACACATACATGTCCACTTTGGTCTTTGAGGGGTCTTATTCTCTCTCTAGTTACTGTTTTTCCTGTAATATACTTAAAGCACCTCTTTGGATTCACCCTCATCTTCTCAGGCAAGGTTATCTCATACCCCTTATTCGTCCTCCTGATTTCCTTCTTCAGTAAACTCCTATATCCCCTGGACACCTCCAGGGATTTCCTTGATTCTAGCTGCCTCTAACTGAGCCATGCCTCCACATTTTGTTTGGTCAAAGCCGAAACATCTCTTGCTATCCAGGTTTCCACATTCCTATCAGATTTCCTTTCACCCCCAGAGGAACATATAGATCTTAAACTCCCACTTGCTGGAGCTCATGTTCTTGCAAACAGACTACTCTAATCAACCCCTGCAAACTCCTGTCCATCAAAATTAACCTTGTCCCAATTTAGAACTTGAATATGTGGTCCAATTTTTTTCCCTCTCCATGCCTAAAAATTAATAGAACCATGGTCACTGGCCACAAAGTGCACGTCTACTGTCACCTCACTCACCAGTCCTGACCTATTTTTTAAGAGTAGGTCAAATTTTGCCCCTTCCCGATTAGGACCCTCTATATAATACTTGAGGAAAGTTTCCTGACGCACTTACTGGATTCCATCCCATCGAATGGCTCAATGCTCTGGCAGTTCCAGTCTGTGTTATAAAAATTAAAACTCCTATTATGACAACCCGAATTTTCCTGCATGTCTTCCCGATCTCTCTAGATATTTTTGTTCCTGTAATTCCTGTTGACTATTTGGGGGCCTATAGTACAATCCCGTTAATGTCACCATCCCCTTCTTTTTTCTTAGTTCCACCCACACAGCGTCATTGGATGATTCACCAGTTATTTTATCTCTGATCACTGCTGTGGTACTCCCCTTAATCAAAAATGCAACCCCTTCCCTCTTTCCACCCTCTCTGACCCTCCAAATGCACTTTACCCTGTTATATTAAGCCGTCAATCCTATCCATCTCTCAGCCATGTTTCTGTGATAGCTACTTTATCCAGCGTTGATTACCTAAACACACCCTAAATTCATTGGCCTTGCCTGTTAGTCCTTTTGCATTGAAATAAGTGCAATTTAATCCGTAGACATTCCTTACTCACTATCTTATTCTTGCCTGATCTATCTCTTCAACGTACTAGTCTGAATACTGTATCTCCTTCCAGCCTCACATTTGCCTCCCAGCTCTTCAGGATACCAGCTCCTGCCAATCTCGTTTAAACACTCCCTTGTAGCACTAGCAAAACTGGCTGCGAAGATATTGGTTCCCCCCCTCCCCACTCCAGTGTATGTGCCACCAGTCCCCCTTGAACAGGTCAACTCTGTCACAGAAAAGCTCCCAATGATTTAATAATATGAATCTCTCTCCCTGCACCAATTCTTTAGTCACATATTTATCTGCCATATCCTTCAATTCTTACCTTCACTACCTCATGACACTGGAAGTAATCAGGAGATTACCACTGTCAAGGTCCTGTTTTTTTTAATTTTTCTCCTAGCTATCAGTAATCACTCTGTAGAACCACATTCCTATGTCTACCTGTGTCATTTTTATCAAGTTGCACAATGACTTCTAGCAGCCCAAACACCCCCACTCCCCAAGAACATTCAGCAGCCACTTAGAGACATCCTGGGCCCTGACACCTTCACACCATCCAAGGTTCCCGTTTGTGTCTCCCTAACAATCGAATCTCCTATCTCGAAGGCGCTGTTTATCTTTATCCTATCCCAGAGCCAGTTGCAGTGCAACCAATCTGGCTACTGCTGCTTTCCCCTGAACGGTCACTGCCTGACACCCATCCCCCATCTCCCAACACTCACAATCAGTAACCAAAATGATAAACTTGTTTTCGAGAGGAAAGGCCACAGGGGATTCCTGCACTCTCTGCCTATTCCCTTTGCCATTCCTAGTGGGCGTCCAGCTACTCTCTGCCTGGAACACGGCTGTAAGCAAGGAATGCCTGTTGGATTAATTTCCGTTTATTTAAATGCAACAGGGCTGACAGGTAATGCATATGAACTCAGGGCATGGATCTTTACGTGGGACTGGGATGCTATAGTCTTTTCAGAAGCATGGATAAGGGGGGACATGGGCGTTACCACCTCACTAAAGCTCTTATCTATGAAGTTCTCAACATCTTGGATGATTCTGAGAGCAGCCAGGTGCAGCTCCTGAACACGGTCTCCCAGGAGCTGCAGCTGGTTGCATTGCCCACATGTGTAGTCATCAGGGACGGAGGAAATCTCCCTGAGCTCCCACATCGCGCAGGAGGAACATGTAACTGCCCTAACTGCCACCACAACTGCTGTCAGACTAGCGTTAAAAAAGACTTTACTTGAGCTTCCCTGCAACTTTTGCTGTGTTGCTGCTCACTGAAGCCTCTAGAACCAAAGTATTACTACCTACTCTGCAACTAACAGCACGTCAATCGACCACTCCACATTTAGTTTTAGAGGGAGACAATACAAACAGGAAGACAGCTAACGATCCGCATCCATGAACACCAACTAGTCACGAAACAACACGACCAGCTATCCTTAGTAGCCACACACGCAGATGACAAGCAACATGAATTCGACTGGGACATCACTACTATTATAGGACAAGCCAAACAGAGAACAACCAGGGAATTCCTAGAGGCAGGGCACTCATTCACAGATTCAATCAATAAGCACATCGACCTGGTCCCAATATACCGACCACTGCAACGGACAGCTGGAACTGACAACCGGAAGCGGCAGAGACAAACCACTATAAATGCCGGAGGAAAAATCACAGAAGCGCATCACAGGAGGCTCCCAAGCACTGAGGATGTCACCTAGACAGGGGACGAAACGTCTGCGACACAAATTCCCACCTCGGCGAACAGAACCACAAACAACGAGCAGCCGAGGTACAAATCGTCTCACAAACTTTGAACATTTAAAATATTAATGTTCTGAGCAATAATTAGACTATATAATGATTCTGGCCTTGCAATAATTGCATTTTAAATGCTTATGCTGCACTAAATAATCAGATGTTCGCGAGCATTTACAATGGGAAATAATCAGATACTGACTTTTATTCACATCAGACACATGTGCAATACATTTAAGTACAGGGGGAGGTCATTGGCCACTAGCTGCGCATCAGCTCCAGAAGTATCTCTCAAGCCCCTCTAATTTGCCAGCCCTTTTATCAGCAGCCTGTTAAATTCACATTTCCAAATACATACCCAGTTATAGTCATAGAGATGTACAGCATGAAACAGACCCTTCGGTCCAACCTGCCCATGCCGACAAATTATCCCAACCCAATCTAGTCCCACCTGCCAGCAACTTGCCCACATCCATCCAAACCCGTTTGATTCATATACCCATCCAAATGCCTCTTAAATGTTGCAATTGTACCAGCCTCCACCTCATCTTCTGGCAGTTCATTCCATTCACGTACCACCCTCTATGTGAAAATGTTGTCCCTTAGGTCTCTTTTATATCTTTCCCCACTCATTCTAAACCTATGTCCCCTAGTTCGGACTCCCTGACCCCAGGGAAAATACTTTGTCTATTTATCCTATCCATGCCCTTCATAATTTTGTAAATCTGTATAAGGTTACCCCTCAGCCTCCGACGGTCCAGATAAAACAGCCCCAACCTGTTCAGCCTCTCCCTGTAGCTCAGATACTCCAACCATGGCAACATCCTTGTAAATCTTTTCTGAAGCCTTTGACGTTTCACAACATCTTTCCGATAGGAAGGAGACCAGAATTGCACGCAATATTCCAAGGGTGACCTCACCAATATGCTTTACAGCCGCAATGTGACCTCCCAACTCCTGTAATCAATACTCTGACCAATAAAGGAAAGCATACCAAATGCCTTCTTCACTATCTGATTTACCTACGACTCCACTTCGAAGGAGCTATGAGCCTCCACTCCAAGGTCTCTTTGTTCAGCAACACTCCCTAGGACATTACCATTAAGTGTATAATTCCTGCTAAGATTTGCTTTCCCAAAATGCAACACCTCGCATTTATCTGAATTGAACTCCATCTGCCACTTCTCAGTCCATTGGCCCATCTGGTCCGGATCCTGTTGTAATCTGAGGAAACCGTCTTCGCTGTCCACTGCAGCTCCTATTTTGGTGTCATTTGCAAACTTACTAACTGGACCTCGTATGCTCACATCCAAATCATTTATATAAATGTCAAAAAATAGGTGGCCCAGCATCGATCCTTGTGGCATTCCACTGGTCACAGGCCTCCAGTCTGAAAAGCAACCCGCCGCCACCACCCTCTGTCTTCTGCCTTTGAGCCAGTTCTGTATCCAAATGGCTACTTCTCCCTGTAATCCATGAAATATAACCTTGGTAATCAGTTTACCACGGAGAACCTTGTCGAACGTCTCACTGAAGTCCATATAGATCACATCGACTGTTCTGCCCTCATCAGGCTTCTTTGTTCCTTCTTCAAAAAACTCAATCAAGTCCGTGAGAGATGATTTCCCATAAAGCCATGTTGACTATCTCGCATCAGTCCTTGTCTTTCCAAATAAGTTCACATACTCGTCTGTTCTGCTCCAGGAAGAATAACCTTGCAAGAACTGCAACAAGCACTACATCGGAAAAACAGGCAAAAAAACTAGCCATCTGGATACATGAACAACAACTAGCCAGAAAAACAGACATAACCCACTATCACTAGTGTCCTTCCATACAGATGAGAAAGTGCATCATTTCGACTGCGTCTGCACGTCCATCTTGGACAAGCCAAACAGAGACACGCACGAAGATTCCGAGAATCATAGCATTCCAACCTGAACTCTATCAACAAACACATCGATTTTGATTCCATCTAACACTCTCTGAGAAAAAGAACCGGACATAAAATCACCAATACTGGAAATTACATCACTGACTCATGCAAACCTAAACACATAAATAGCATCTGGGACATAGCACAGCACTTCACCAGAGGCTCACTGATAACGTTCCCAATATAGTGATGAACCATCTGAAAACGAACTCTCCAGCTCAGCGAGCAAACTGACATCCAGAAGAAGTGCAATTTATCTCATCCTCTCTTAAACTAAATCCTTCATCCCGTTATCATTACGATTACTTTAGGGTTATTTGTATTCTTCTTCAAAGTAATGTGGTGTCTGCCTATCTTCTGAATGTGTGTGTGTGTGTGTGTGTGTGTGTGTTGGTGTGGTGGTGGTAGGGGGGGGGGGGGTTGCGAGAGAGACAGAGCGAGAGAAAGAAAGAGGGAGAGAGATATAGCCAGTAATCCTCTGTAGTGTCTGGATTACTCCCCGTGCCATTTGGAAAAGAGGGAAGAGTGAGGAAGACAGTATAGCTAAACATGTTGTTAACATGCTACTTCAGTGGTGAGGGTTTTAGATTGTTGGATCATTGGGATCCCTTCCAAGATACGTGGGGAACTGTGCAAAAAAGACAGGTTGTATCTAAAGTGGACGAGCATCAACATCCTTGTGGGGAGGTTTGCTAGTGCGAGTCATATGGATTTGAATAAACCAGGAGAGTGAGAACCAAAGCAGCAGATCCTGAACTGAGTAGAAGGTCGAGGTGAATAGGACATCAGACACGGCCAGTTTAATGACCATGCCGAGAGAAGAAATCAAATCAGTCCAAAATGTGAGTTGGGAGTTGGAATAAATTATCGAGGTGAGACACAGGTTTTTCAGAGATTCATCAATAAGAATGGAGAGTGTGGGGGATGTGAGGGAGTGAGGTATTTGAGATCAGGGAGACACTGCACAAGAAAATGTTAAAGTGTTAAAAGGTTGGGTATGAATTCTGTTGGAAACAACTAGCAAAAAACACAGGAAAACCTACTGTTTGTCAAAGTGAATACCTGGGAAATAATGTATTATGCTTCAGAGTAATAACATTCTAAGTGATGAGGGTCTGTATTATATTGGAGGAAATGCTGTGTTCAAGTTATGGCTGTAACTATAATAATGGCGGCAAACAGCCAGAACAATATCCGTGCTGTTGTTGGACAGTGCTTGCAAAGAGCATGTGAATTACCCTGGATGTTCCCAGAGATGGTTGGGCTGTCTTCGGTTGAGTAAGTACTGAAGCTGCATGAGACGATGCTGGTTTGTAATAGAGCCACTTATTGAGTACAGTCAAAGGAACAAAGCAGCAATTGCCATTGCTTATTGTTTCAGAATATATCATAGTGCTCATGGCTGCCACTGCAAAGAATCCTGCAATGGCAAACAGGCCTATCACCTCAGTGCCAGCAAGTGCATATCCGTAGACTTTTTAAATGTTTGTGCGGTTACCTGCCTCAACCACCCTCCTAGACAACGCATTCCAGGTTCATACTACCCTCTCATTTCGAAAGATATTCCACATATCCTCTCAATCCCCTGCCTTTCGCTTTAAAAGTGTATCCCTTTGTTTTTGATTCCTTGACTAAGGAAAAAAATCTGTTGTCTGTTCATCCTCTCCATACCATTTATGCTCTTGTACACCTGAACCAGGTTCCCTACTCAACCTTCTCTGCTGCAAAGAAAAAACGAGCAAAATTAGCCCTCCTCTTTCATACACACTATTGAGTACTCACTTGTCTTGTTACTTCTGACTTGCATCTTCCCAATTTATCGGTGTTAAATTTCATCAGGCCATTGATCTGGATATCTGAATAATCTGTTTCTATCCTCCTATAGCCTAACACTTTCCTCCTAACTGCGATCCACCCACGTCATCTTTGTATCATCCATAACATTGGTCATCATTCCACTGCTCCCCACCTTCCACATTCTCACAATCGTCATTTCTGAATATCACAAACAAATTCTGATTTCCTCCCTGTTCTCCAGATGTTATTCAGAGGGTAATTTGACAATTCCAGTCTCTTGCTTTTCCTATTTTATTCATTTTATGAGTGACGTATTTAGCACATTTTACGAGGGACCCACAAGTACCATTTTTAACACAGACTTGAATTCACCTTTTACACTCTGCCCCTCTGCATGTTTTATTTAGAAACATTGTAAATAATTTAGGATAAACTAGGGTTTGGCACCTTGCAATGGAAGGTTAGTATTTTGTGTGGAACTGTTCTTTGTAACATTCCCTGAAGAGCTAGAGCTGAAGAATTTTTTTAATCTGCAAGATGGACATGTCATCATTCATTGTTTGTTTAAATCAGCGTGTGTGATGAGCATAAATATTCAAATAAATTCTATGTTATGGGCAAACCGCAGAAGATCAAATCATATTCTCATATCCAGCATGAATGGAAGCAAATATATACTGCAAATAAGATCAAAAATATTGAAACAGCACCGTAGGGGACAAAGAAAAATGTTGTCTGCACTTGATGGAGATATAGAAATATATAGTACACGTCCAACCTGAATCAAGTGGACAAGAATCAAGTGATAGAAGAGAAAGTACAAGGAATCCTTTCTACATTTTGAATGGAAACCAGATCCCGATTTTCTTGTACAGTGATGTTTTCTCATCCAATCTCGCTTCCTCAAAAACAGGCTTTTTCCTGTCACTAAAACTTCATCTGCCATTCTTACTCCTCTGTCCTCTTTTTTTACGCTCATACTGCCCTTGCACTACCCCTTCTGCTGCTACATACTCTTCTGCTGATGATCTCCCTTCACACTCTTCTTCTGCCACTCCCACTCTAAGTTACACCAATTCCCCGATTACTCCCACTTTCTCTGGCCATCCCTTCCCCTTTTTGCTTTCCAACTGTGATAATAGGAGCCGCTGACATCTGTGCTGCTATTTGTCATCAGTCAATGATCAATGTCCAATAGGAACAGACAATAGTGCGTTTCTGTCATTGTCTGATGCACCGTGAATAGGCTGGTTTTGATCCTCATGGTACAGAGTGGAGTTTCTTTCTGTCTCTCTGTCACAGTATTTAACCAAACAGCCTTATCACAAATAGGACAAACCTCTCCTCAGAATCAGAAATCCATGCAACAGTTTTCCCTTAAAAAATGTGAGTAGAGTGAGCACATTGTTCAAATAGGCCATGTACTTTGCTTCGTTTTTTAATTCATTTCACTGATTTTCCAATGTCAGTTGAGGTGAGGTCAGAGTAACTTGCGTTGCATCAAAGTAGTATTTGACTCATGTGACATCAGGGATCCTGAGTAAATTGTGGTCAATGGGAATCGCAGGAAATTCTGCACTGGTAATTTCCTCACTAAACAACGACACTTTCCCCAGAGCTATTGAGAATGAGAAATAAACTCTGCCCTTGCCAGTGCATTCATAAACCATGGATAAATTTGTCCTGTTAATAACATCAAGATATATTATGTTTTCAGATTGGTCTAAAGTCTACAAAAGTAAGACCTTGCTGTTGAGTGTCACTCCATTGAAATCAGGATGTTACAATAAGATTACCTTCCCAATTATTTTCAATCAGTTACTTTCTGAGGACTGATCGTGCGACATCAGTACCACTGAGATCAACATTTTCTTTGTCCAGCAGCAACGCATCATATTGTCTCAAGGCTGCACCACACCACAATTCTAATTTATTCACCGGCTTATTCGCCTTGCTGACCAGATGGACTGGGCTCACAATTTGCAACAACGTGGAGATGCCCTTGACCCTCTGGAAACTTCCTCCACTCCCATACCCTGCCCTCTGACTCCATCCCTCCCCCAACTGCACCTACTGTCGTTTATTCACCATCCCTCTCTGATGCTGAAGGTTCTGTTCTTAGCAAATATCTAAACTTTACCTCTCTGTGCCCCCACTTTAAAGAATTTTAGACATGACATTAAGTTGAGATCTTCCCCTGTCTTCGCCTCAGAGCCCATTTCTTTTGGCAAGATTCCTCTCCCTGTCCCATATACCCCGTTACCCAGATGCAACACTCTCCGGCCACCTGGACCCCTCCCTCTGGCCTTTACCTGTACTAAATCGGTTCATTGAGAAATCTCCGCATGACATTGGTTGGCTCAGTTTCTCTGCAATCCCCTCGCCAAATCCAACCTGTCACTGTCTGAACAGCCTACACTCCATGTGCTTAGATCCAACCCTAATTGTTTTACTCAGCCTGTCCCTGTAAGTCTGCTGGACTGATTTCGAAATTGCAGAAGTTGAATGCCCTCTCTCAGATACCTCCTCTAATCTCCCCCTGCACGATGACCCTATCACGGCACATCATGGCATTGTATCAACTATGATAACTGCCCATATTTCATCTGAAGATTCCTGCCCCACTCACCTCACCCCACTAACTGCCCCCAATTTGATGGTCATCTGATAGCAGGGCTCGCTTCTATTTCCCCCAAAAAATTCACAAACAGAACTACCTGGGCAGACCCATTGCTTCAGCCTGCTCCTGCCACACAAAGGAAGTACATGGATACACACATATGCCTGTTCCTTCTTGGGGTACATCGACCATTCCCTGTTCTAGTTCTATTTAAGCATCCATACACAACTCTTTGTCCGATACATAGATGATATCATCGCTGCTGCGTCTCTATCTTGTCCGGAATTGGAAAAGTTCACAGATTTCGCTCGGAATTTGAACCCCTCCATCACTTTCATCTGGTCTATCTCTGACTCCTTCCTTCTTTTCCTCAACATCTCTGCTTCCATTTCTCGGGATAGACAAGCCACTGATGTCCAGTGTTAACCCACCGACTCCCACACCTTCTTGGAGTGTACGTCTTCACACCAAGTTTCCTGAGTAGAATCAATTCCATTCCCCTGGTTCCTCCGTCTCCACCGCATTGCTTCTGGTGGTACTAAATTCAACAAGGAGGCCTTTGAAATGTCCACCTTGTTCCTCAATCAAGGGATTCCCCATCATTGTTGTCAACAGGGTCCTCAACCGAGTCTGACCCATTTCCTGCACTTCAAGCTTTTCACTCCCCTTCCCTATAGCAATGGAGTTTCCCTTCTCCTTACCTACTATCCCAGCAGCATTCACATGCAGAGGATCATCAGCCCGCACTTCCCCCACCTCCAGCGAGATGTCCCCACCTGCACATATTCACCTCTCCCCCATTGCCCACCTTCTAGACGTATCATTCCCGCCAGGACACACTGGTCTACTCTTTATTTATTCTCAACACAGGTCCACCTCACTTCCCCTGCCGAAGGTGTAACATTTTCCCATTTACCTCCCTCCTCATCAGTATCCAAGGAACCAACTATGCCCTCCAGGTGAAGCAGCACCTTAATAACATTTCCCAGAATTCGGTCTACTACATGCGCTACTCACAATGTGGACTCCTCTACATCGGAGAAATGAAGAGTAGACTGGGTGACCGCTTCGCAGAACATCCAAGTTGTACCACTGCAAATGACTCTGAGCTTTCAATTGCCTGACAGTTTAACAGCCCATCCTGTTCCCTGGCCAATATCTCGGTGTCTGGCTTGCTGCAGTTTTCCAGAAATGATCAGCACAAGCTGGAAGAACACCTCATTTTCAATTGTGGACTCTGCAGCCCTTTAGACTCATAATCAAGTTCAATAATTTTCGAGCCTGAACTCCCCTATGTCCTAGCCCCCTACCCATATATCAGGCCGAATTGTCATATAGCTTTCCATTACTCACACTCTATTGTTAGCTACTACATCCAGTCTCTTCTCCATATAAACCATTTTCTGTGTTACCATCAGTTCTGAGGAAGGGGCACTGGACCTGAAACGGTAACTCTGATTTCTTTGCACAGATGCTGCCAGACCTGCAGAGCATTTACAACAACTTTTGTTTTGTTTCAACGTTTTCATCGCAAGTTCTCAAAATACAATACGTCATCGATATTTAGAGCCCTGTCAAAAATAGGAACTTTCTAATTTCTCATTTAATGTCCATAACAAATTATTCGAGATTCAACTAAGATAACAGCTTTGCTGCTATCATTCAGATCAGACACTTTGTCACAGTTCAGAAAGAAGAAAGATATCAAAAGAGCTGGAGCAAAACTCAGTAGATCTGGCAACATCTGAGCAGAGATGCAAAACATTAACCTTTGATTCCAACATGACTTTTCAGAACAGTGTCACATCATACGACATATGTTAATTCTGTTGCTATCTGCAGATACTTCTTCATCTTTTTCGTTCTCCAGCATTTTCTGTTTGTTTTTCACGTTTCCATTATCTCTATATTTCATGTTTTTTGACAGATCGACATGTTGACCTTGGTAATATTTGGACAATGTGGCACTTTCTTGTTTCTGTAACAGTTAGTGTGTCTGTGGCACCTGAATTACAGCCGAAATCTGTTTCTTCTTTAAGATAGAAAGTACAAAAACATTCTGACCATCTTGAAAATTTCTGGAAATCTCTGGAAATCTATTTTGTTTGAAAATGCATTTTAGAAGCAGCTGAACTTCATGAAATAATAGGATATTTTTTGATGATGGAACACTCTGTGTCCTTTATTGAACTAGCTTGTCTCCCCAATCTCCAAAAGCTTTCAATGCATAACATAGAATTATTACAGCAAAGGTGGTGAAAACTCAGCCCATTGTCTCTTGCAGTTTGGAATGAGCGATATTTCGACTATTATTGCCCTGTATTGTCCCCGTAGCCCTGTCCATTTTGTTATTAGCATCTGCTTTTAATTGTAAGCATCCTGCCAGATATGAACAATATGATCAATCTCAAACAAAAACAGACTTTGGAGGGAAAGCTCAGCAGGTCTGGCTGTATCTGTGAAGAGACATCTAAGTTAATGTTTCAGGTGCGGTGACCCTACTCAATCTGTATTCGCAATGATTAAATGGTATGTATATAAAATATAATTCAGTTTATCGCATTTAAAATGATCCTGTTCAGTTCATATTGTCCTTTAGCATTGCATCTCCCAAACGTTGGCTCGTTCCTTGTTGTGAACTACATTCAATTCTATCTGACATTAAGAGTGATGATGACTGGGGAATATCATTGTACTTCCCATGCAGTCTCCACAGCCACTGCCCCCATTCCGCCCAAATATCTAGCTAAACCTGATCTGATAAGTCTTAATGAATAAGTACACTTTTAGTTTTGGACTGTTTTACACCAAGTAAAACTGCATTAAGATGTTTGTCAATTTGTATAAATTAATTACTGAAGCATATTATGAATGGAAGGTCCAACGTTTCTTTATTAGAGCAGTGAGAGCAACATTCAGACAAGTCTACACTTCCTGTCTATGTTCAGGGCAACTGTTCCCAGTGACAGTGTGTTGGCTGGTTTGTTCCCGTGGTGGAGAGATCAGCACAGTCACAACATCCTGGCTGTGTTTCTTTTTTTAGTGGAGGGGCAGAAATTCGGGGTAAGATGGTTACAGCATTGCAAACGTAGAACAGAGCAGAGTCATGTAGCCTGCAATAAGAAAGCATCCATCATTCTCCCTCACAACTGACTTCACTAGAGCAATTGGTGATGGGAGATGTGACCAAAAGCCAGCGATGTCAACATCCAATCCAGTCCAGTTACATTGCGAACTGAATGTGTTGTATTGAAAGCTAGAACTGTTTGCTCAGTGACTGTGATTGATGTCAGTCTCCATGCAATGCAACTGTGTCGCTGGAGGCTTTCCCTCTCCTACTGGTGATAGGGCGCTATCCCAGTGTAGGAGAAGATGCATCAGCTCTAACAGTAACAGAGATCAGCAGCTGTACAGACGTGGAGAGGACAGATCTGTATCTGTGAATAATGGACCGGGTAATTACACCAATGGAGAGGAGGTTTTCCTTGGGTCTTTTCAACATTTCCCTCTATTGGGAATTTCTACCATATCGGATATTAGCGGTGCTGAATATCATTTTGGGCAGGGTGGAGGGTGTGATACAAAGCTATTCTCGCTATTGTTGGTGTTCTCTCCCTCTGTCCATTCATTAATCCCATAAACAAATTTGAACTTCCTTGCAATTTCTGTTATCTATATTGGTCAAAGAAATAAACTATTATCTTCAATTCAAATTGCTGTCTCTATTCATCTGAATTGCAGACCACTTACAATCATCTGAGAACAAAACTGTGAACAACCTCGAGATCCCCTTTTGCCCTGAACTGATGCATGCCCCATGTTCTCTCTGTAACTAATCCTGTCCACTACCAGATTCTTACATCCCCAATGTCCATCTCTGTATCAGTGCTGTGGCTGAACAACCCAATGTCTGCGTTTTGGTAAAATTCAGACTTTATGTTTCAAGCTCTCTTCTGGCCACTTTTCCAGTTACAAGTATTTCAATCACAAAATTGTTCTTGTCTCGGACGTTACTTCATGATTATTACGATGTATCCGAGTAGGGATATCGCTGGATGTAATTCAGGAGCAAAGCTTATTAAACGAAAGAAATTGTTTCAAGCGACTTTGAAGATTAAACCAAATAAAAGAAGATGCTGGAGATCTGAAATTGCATAGTAAATGCAAAGAAATGAACAGAAAGTGCTGGGAGCTTTTCCGAACTGAAAATAATTGGAAAATAGTGTGAATAATGCTGGTGACAGGGAAGTCTACTTTGAAGGGGAGGAGGAGTGAGTTAAATCGATAGAGAAAAAGAGAGTTAGAAGAAAAAGAGCAAACAAAGCGATTGCTAATCAGCTGGGATGGAAATAAAATGTGAGATTCACCTTATTTATTTTTAACTTGTCCCATCTTCCAGAATATCATGTCCATGCCGGTACATGTATACCCCGCTTTTCAAAAATTCACTTTTTGCCTCTTCAGTTTCCGAAAACCTCCATTACGTCCTGTTTTCGCGAAACAAAAGAAATCGGAAGAGGATTTCACTTTTACCAAGAAAGATGATTTTTCCCCACATAAATTAATGCTACTTCGCTTTATGTCATATCAGCTTATGAAAGGTTTTGTAGGAACACTCTACTTCCAGATACCGAGGGAAACCTGTATATATCTAAGATCACGTTTAAAGCGATTTGGTCCCACTTGTCTGTCTTTCCTGAGTGTCGTCATCTTTTTAAATTTATTAATGTGAAATAGGTATCGATGGATGGGCCAGCATTAGTTCAATTTTTTGCTTGCCCTCGAGAAGACATTGAGACTCAATGGCACTTACACAGAGTGAGGCACTCAAGGTGACAGGTGCACAGGTGTGCAAAGCAAGATCGACTTTCGCAAGATTAACATTATTTGAAAAGTTAGAGATTTCAATTCGTCAGTGTAATTACGGTAGGGAAGAAGGTATTCCTGAGCATGCTGGTCCATGTTTTCAAGCCTCTGTATCTTCTCCATTTTGGAAGAGGTTGCAGGAGATCATTACCGGTTTTGGAGAGATATTTGATGTTGCCCGCCTTTCGCTGCCAATGAGAAGTATAAATGAGTGGAGGGTTGTCTTCCATGATAGTCTGGGCTGTGCACACAACCGTCTGTAGTTTCTTATGGTTCTGGGAAGAGCTGTTACCGTCACACTGTTATGCACAAAAATAGAATGTTTTAAGTTGCCAGTATGCAGAGCACTGGGAGAAGACAGTTCCAGTATATGTATCAATTGGCTGTTAAGTGGATATCCAAGTTCTGGTTGCTTTTTTGATAACAATTGAAATTTAACCAATAATAATAAATTATGTCCAAGATACCAAAACACAGTTGAGTTTATTTTATGGCCAACAACCAACCAAAGAGCCATCTCCTGCTTCCAAAGAATAGAGAAGCTATTACCATCACAACGAGGGAGAAACAGACAGACACGTATCCGAAGAGAGAGAACACAGCGAGGGAAACAGAAGGACAGTAAGTCAACAGAGAAAGGAAACAAAACAAGAAACAGTCACATGGACAGGGAGAAGGGGAGATAGTAAGTTCAGGGAAAGAAACAGAAGCCAGAGAAAAGGAAGATACAAGGAAACAGACAGTGTGAGAGAAATAGTGAGACACAAAACACACAGTGAGCTGGGGATAGGGAATGGAAGGTGCTGGGGATGAGGACCAGAGAGAGCTCGGAGTGAGCTGGGGGGAGGGAGATGAGGATTTACTTTGACCAGAACCAAGGTGTTCAGGCTGATGATAGTAAGCAAGGATGTGCAGAACGGTGGCTGTAAAACATGCCTGAGAGGCATGCAGGTTATGCTGCACTGAGCGTGCACGAGGCGAGATCAACATGACCAAGATCAGCATTATCTGAGATTAGAGAGTACATTCATCAGTCTAATAACAGTCAGAAAGAAACTTTTAATGAACCAGCTGCTCAGTGTTTTCAAGCTTCCATATCTTTTAGCCTGATGGAAGAGGTTGTGGGAGACCCTTACTGGGGTGTGATGGTCTTTGATAATGTTAGAACAAAACATTCCAGCACAGAAACAGGCCATTCGGTGGTCCAAACCTGCGCCGATCCAAATCATCTATCTAAATCTGTCGCCTATTTTCAGGTTATGAGTGTCCATTTGCTCCCTGTCCATTTATGTATCTTAAATGGAACCACTGGTCACCCCCTACTATTCTCTGCCTCCTGTTGCCCAGCCAGTTCTTTCTCCACGGAGCTAGCGCACCATGTGACTTTCACTTTCTCCATAAACCAACCGTGGGGAAATATACCAAACGCCTTCCTGAAGTCCATGTACATGACATCAACAGTATCTCCCTCTTCAATCAACTATTCTATTGAGTTGTTAAACATGACCTTCCCTGCGCAAAACCATGTTGCCCATCACTGATAAGACTATTTTCATCTAAATGAGAGTAGATCCTAACCATCAGTATATACTCTAGCAGATTCCCTACCTCTGACATTAGTCTCACCGACCTATAATTGACTGGATTATCCCTACTGCCTTTCTTAAACAAGGGATTAACAATTTTCCAGTTGTCCGGGGCCTCAGCCGTGTTCAAGGATTCTGCAAAGATATGTGTTAATGCCCCAGCTATTTCCTGTCTCCCTTCCCTCAGTAATCAGGGCTAGATGTTGGCAGCCTTTCTGCGGCAACGAGCCATGTAAATGAAATCAGTGGTTGGGATGTTAGAGTCCGTGTTGGTCATAGCTGTGCACCCAACCTTCTGTAGTTTCTCACGATCCTGAGTTGAGCAGTTGCCGTACCAGTCTGTTATGCAAAGGGACAATACGCTCTCAATGGTGCATCTGTAGAAGCAGCACATGCTGAATTTCTGTATCACCTCAGGAAGGAGAGGCATTGTTGAATATTCCCGACCGTCGGACCTATGTGGGAAGTTCAGGACAGGTTGTGAGTTATCGTCACTCCGAGGGACTTGATTCTCTGCAGTCCCTCAAATGGTTGATGTACATGGAGTATGTTCCCATCCTTTCTTCATAAAGTCAGTGATCATTCCTTTACATTTGCCAGATTAGAGAGAGAGGTCATTACCAACACACCCTATATCTCCTTTCTACATTCTGACGCATTATTGTTTGATGTCCGTACTGCTATCGTGATGTCATCAGCGAACTTGTAGCTGGCGTTGTTTGGAATTTGGAAACTCAGCCGTGGCTGTATAGGGAGTACATAGGAGACTGAGGACACAGCGTGGTTGAACAGGGAGGATATTAGGGGGCTTAGGACAGAGCCATGGGAGTACAGGGAGAACAGTTGGGGGCTGCTGAAACAACCGTGGGTGTACAGGGAGTACAATAGTGGGTTGAGGGCACAGCCGTTGGTGTACAGAGAACACACTAAGGGGCTGAGGACACAGCCGTGGGTGTACCTGGAGTACCATAAGGGGCTGAGGGCACAGACGTGAGTGTGCATGGAGAACAGTGGGGGGCTGTGGACACAGCCGTGGGTGTACAGGGAATACAGGAGAGGTTGAGGGCACATCCTTGGGTGTTCAGGGGCGTACAGTAAGGTGCTGAGAGCACAGCCATTGGTGTATAGGGAGGACAGTAGTGGGCTGAGAGTACAGCCGTGGGTGTACAGGACGTATTGTCGGGTGTTCAGAATACATCCTTCAGCAGCTTTAGTGTTGATTGTTATTGTGGAGGAGGTGATTTTAACCTATCTTCACGATTGTGGGTCAGAAATCTGAGGAGCCAGTTGCAGAGGATGGAACCGAGACCAAGGTCGCAGAGTTTTGTGATTAGTCTGTAAGGGATAAGGATTTTGAAGGTGGAGCTTGAGTCAATAAGCAGGAGTCTGGTGTAGGTGTGCCTGTTGTCCAGATGTTACAGGGATGCGTGCAGGCTCGGATATTGCATCCGTTGTGAACCCGTTACATCAGTCGGCAAATTATAATGCAGCAGGTCAGGCTGGGAGACTGGAGTTGGTGTAGGCAATAACCAGCCTCTCATGATTATTGAGGTCGGAGTCACTGGATGGTCGTCTCGAAGGCCATGTCCCGTGCGCTTTCTCACTTACAAGGATGATGATAGCCTTCTTGAATCAGTTTGGGACTTCGCCTTCTGGAGGAAGAAGCTGAAGTTGTATGTGAATACCTCTGCTAGTTGGTACAAACAGGATCTGTGTGCTCAGTCAGAAACACTATCCAGGCCCATCACTTTCTTTGATTTGACTCATTGAAAACTGACTTTGCCTGCAGCAGTGACAACAGACACAGGTACATCTGGGGCTTTCACGGCCAGTGTCGGCCCTAAGTGACAGTCACACAGTCATTTATGACAGACATCCCCTCCCCCCACCTCCCTCTGTCGTCTTCAACACATAATGACATTGCTTGGTGTAAGCACCACACAGTCAGCATTGAGACTGATTGCCATTAATAGACTGGGAGCATGCACCATCAATTTCTGTGTCACCATAATAAAATGGCGGGCACGGTGTCAGTGCCAGTGGTGCAAGGGGTGAAGACTTTGCAGGTGTAATTCCAGTCATGCTGCTTTAACCTGAATGGAGTCATGCATCTTGAGCGTTGTGCCTTTTCAATGGTGGATAGTCCTTAGGTAGTCAGGAAGTGCCAGTTATTCGAACCATCTGACCAGGCGGCAGTTTTACTAGGTTTGCAGATGATACAATAATGATTGGATAGGCAGGTGATATTGAGGAAGTGGGTAGGTAGCAGAAAGAGTAGGACAGATTAGGACACTGGGAAAACACGTGGCTGATGGAACACAACATGGGAACATGTGCGATTATGCACTTCAGTAGGCGGAATACAGGCAGATACTATGTTCTAAAAGCCTTCATGAAATCTGAAGCACAAAAGGAGTTTGGACTACTCGTCCTCTCTTATGGTTGATGTGCAGGTGCAGTTGGCAGTTAGGAAAGCAAATGTAAGTTAACGTTCATTTCAAGGGAGTGTGAATACAAGGGCGGCGACATACTGCTGAGAATGTAATAGGCTATGGTCAGACAGCATTTGGATTATTTTGAGCTGTCCTGGGGAATGATCTACGGGTGTTGGACATGATCTATCCTGGGAATGATGGCTTGTCATATGAGCAGCAGTTGAGGGCTCTATGTCTGTACTCAATGGAATTTAGAAGAATGGGGGGGGGGGGCGCAACTGATTGAAACTGAGTGATTACTGCAAAGATTGATACAAAAGAGTATAGAAGATATTTACATTAGTTTTAGAGACGAAGACAAAATGGCACATTTTCCAGAGTGAAGAGATAGGCTGAATGGCCTAAATCTATTGCTATATCTCATGCCCTTATGGTCATACAGTCTATTATTCAGTGCAGAATTGTAAGTCTCAGACCTACTCTTGTAATCCTTGTATCTGTATGTTGATTTGACTTCACCCTCTGTTCAATGGTAACCCCTGTAATATGAACGGTGGGAGGATTCAGTGTCAGCCAGTAGCGCAGTAATATGTTGAATATAAGTTGCTATCTGTGAGTCTCATCTGGCGGGAGTGCATTGTCTCTACGATGATTGTCATTTTCAGTCTGGTATTTTTGAACGATCGATCCTGCTACGCTAATATTGTTGAATTTAACAAAACAGGTGAAATCTATCACAGCGCTCAGCAACAATATTTCATGGAACACTGATCACCCTACTAATAACAGAAAGGTCTAAAATGTTCATCATCAGAAACACTGCTTTCCTGTTCATGTTCAAATTGGAGGTGCTCAAATTGGAACGACTTAAACTTCTGTTGTGGTTCTGTTCATCGAGCTGGGAATTTGTGTTGCAGACGTTTCGTCCCCCGTCTAGGTGACATCCTCAGTGCTTGGGAGCCTCCTGTGAAGCGCTTCTGTGATCTTTCCTCCGGCATTTGTAATCTGCCGCTTGCGGTTGTCAGTTCCAGCTGTCCGCTACAGTGGTCGGTATAATGGGTCCAAGTTGATGCGCTTATTGATTGAATCTGTGGATGAGTGCCGTGCCTCTAGGAATTCCCTGGCTGTTCTCTGTTTGACTTGTCCTATAATAGTAGTGATGTCCCAGTCGAATTCATGTTGCTTGTCATCTGCGTGTGTAACTACTAAGGATGGCTGGTCGTGTCGTTTCGTGGCTAGTTGGTGTTCATGGATGCAGATCGTTAGCTGTCTTCCTGTTTGTCCGATGTAGTGTTTTGTGCAGTCCTTGCATGGAATTTTGTACACTACATTTGTTTGGCTCATGCTGGGTATCGGGTCTTTCGTTCTTGTGAGTTGTTGTCTGAGAGTGGCTGTTGGTTTGTGTGCTATTATGAGACCTAGTTGTCGCAGTCGTCTGGCTGTCAGCTCGGAAATGCTCTTGATGTATGGTAGTGTGCCATTTGTGAGCTGTTTTTGGGTTTTGACCCAGCAACAGTGAAATAATTGTGATATATTTCCAACTCAGGATGTTGACTGATTTGGAGGGGAGTTTGAAGGCAGTGGTCATTCTAGATGGAAGTGCTCGTAGGATTGGAAGGTGCTGTCTGAGAATCTTTGGAGACCACGGGAGGAGGGGGAAATGTATCATCCACCCGAAACTTCTGACTGAAGATTTCTGCGAAAGCTTCAGCCTTATCTTTTGCACTGATGTGCTGGGCTCTTCCATCATTGTGGATGGGGATATTTGTGCAGCCTCCTACTCCGGTGAGTTGTTTAATCGTCCAACACCATCCAAGATCAGAAGAGGAGGACTGCAGAGCTTAAATCTGATGCATTCAGTGTCGGATTGCTCAGTTCAGTCTGTCCCTTGCTGTTTATGATATCTGGCATGCAAATATTTCTGTTTGGAAGCTTCAGCAGATGAATATTTTATCTTTGTATATTCCTGGTTCTGCTCCTGGCATGCCCTCCTGCATTCTCCATTGAATCAGAGTTGATTGTCTGGCTTGATGGTAATGGTTGAGTAGGGGATATTATGGGCCGTGACATTACAGTTAGTGCTTGAGTGCAGTTCTGTTGCTATTGATGGTCCACAGTGTCTTATGGATGCTCAGTCTTGAGTTGCTCGATCTCTTCAAAGTCGGTGCCATTTAGCGTGGCGATAGCGCCACACAACACAATAGAGTTTATTCTGAATGTGACCTTGATACTTTTACCGATACTGTCATGGACAGATACATCTGTAGTTGGTAGATTGGTAAGGATGAGGTCATGTATGTTTTTTTTTCCCTCTTGTTCTTTCCCTCACCACCTGCTGCCGACTGAATCTAGAATCTATGTCCTTTAGGACCCGACCAACGTGATCAGTAGTACTGCTGCCAAACCATTCTTGGTGGTCAACTTTGAAATCTCCCATCCAGAATACACTTTGTGCCCTTTCCACAGTCAGTGTTTTCTCCAAGTGTTGTTTAACATGGAGGAGCACTGATTCAGATGAGGAACGACGTTACGCGATAATCAGTAAGAGACATCTTTATCCATGTTTAATCTGAAGCCATGGGACGTCATTGGGTCTGGAGTCAATTTTGGGGACTCCCAGAGATACTACCTACGACTGTATCTCACTGAGCTGCCCCATCTGCTGGGCCAGTCCTGCCTTTGGAGCAGGACATATCCAGGAATGGTGATGGTGCTATCTGGGTTATTTCTGTAAGGTATGATCCCGTGAGTATGACTATGTCAGGCTGTTGCTTGACTAGTCTGTAAGGCAGTTGTCCCAATTTTGGCACTACTCCTTAGATGATAGTAAGGAAGGTTTTGGACGTTCTACAGTGATATGTCTAATGTTGTTTTTTTTTCCGGTGCAGAGTTTGATGCCAGTTGGTCTACCCGGTTTCATTTCTTTGAAACTTTGTAATGATTGGTGCAACTGAATGATTCACTAGACCGTTTCAGGGGGTGATTGGGAGTCAATGACATTGCTATGGGTCTGGAGTTGCATGTCAGCCAAACCAGGTGAGGATGGATGGATATTAGAGATCCAGATATTCTGAAAATCAGCAATGCTTTCCTTTTCATAGGTAGATTCTTAATTCCAGGGAAATTTTAAAATGATTGAATTGAATTTCCACCATCTACAGTGGCGGAATTCGAACCTGGGTCCAAAGAACAGGAGCTGATTTTTCTGGATTGATAATCTATCGGTAATACCGTGAGCCCTACTTGGAACCATATGTTGCACTCAACTGCCAATTCTTGTTACCCTGTTTTTCATTCATTGTTATTCTGTAATCTCATCCATCATTAAATCCTGATTCAAATACACAGACATGAACGTCCTCTCAAGTGCTTGGATTTCATTCAATCTGTTTCGTTTGAACAGGCATTTCAAGGCAGCTGCACATCAGAAAAGAACAGGAAGGAAGAATGGCTGACTGTGCACTGTACGTGTCACCAGACCAGCATGTCTGTCCAGGCACCTAAAGTATTTATTGTGGGTCAGAGAACCTCAGAATTATTAGAGCACAGTTGGAGGCCATTCAGCCCATCGAGGTGTCACAAGCTCTCCAACAGCACAAACAGAGATAGAGAGAGTGTGTGGAGATAGATGGTGTGTGAGAGAAATAAACAGAGAGAAAGAATTTGAAGAGAGATAAACTGAGAGAGGATAGAAAGGGGAGTGACTAACTAAGTGAGAGAGGTGTTAGATGAGTTTGAAGTTAGACAGATCAGGAGACCGCATTTGAATATATAAATATGGGCAGATAGAAATTAGAAGTTTTATTTAGAAATTCCTCTGGACTGTAAGCCCTTCGTCTGGGGGCCATACCCTGTCAGCACTATGCTGATACTGGCTGTCTTTCCAGAGTATTTTTTCCCAATAATATCACATAGTTTACTGACAACTAAACAGAACCCATTAGGCCAATAGATTGGTTCCATGCGGAAAGCAGAGTTTTTAAATAGACTGTGCCAAGGGCAACAGGAAATGATGTCAACACCCCCCCCCCCCCCCCGTACTGTACGAGAGACTAGGCCAGAGAATCTCAGTGAGGGGACTCACTAACTGAGGGGAAATAAGCATCTCAGCTGTTGGTGAAATAATAATCGATAAAGTTTGCACACCACTTACCTAGTTTTGTAATCCTCATTTCAATTTATATAGCACAGTATGAGGAGTGCATTCTATCAACCTTATCTCTTTGTACTTTGCATATATTAGTCTTTGCAGAAAATCACGTTGTTTCTGTATTTTATGTTGCATGAATGCATTTCATTAATATTGTCTCTGCTATTTCTTCATTGTAAATGTATCCTTGAATCTGTTCTTCATATGAGTTATAAGGAGTAACGTTCCAATACTGGCGACTGGAGAACATCACTGTCCCTCTACCCACTCTAAACAACCAAGTCCCCAGTCCTCTCCATCATCTGTCTTTCCCCAATGTCATAATCACAATGTAATTGAAGTCCATTAAATGACACTTCACCACAGTTCGTTAACATGGATACCATCAACAACATAACCCACACCTGCCCTGTCTCATTCTGGAATAACAATCTGAATTATGTTGGTCACTTACAATTCTCTGTTACCATGTCCATGCCATTCGATTGTTATAACCTACGTTTTCTTAGGCACACTTTGCCATCAGAGCGTGGATGAAAGATGGTCTCTCAATGTTTTGCAATGACTGATCTGTAGTTACAGGATTTATTTCTCTATTTATGAGCAGAAAAGCACGTTTATGTTCCGCCAAGCCTCTGGAATTACTTCCATGTCCAAGGTAGACTGAATGATTACACACAATCAATCTGCTATCTTCAACATTCCTTCCTTCAGTCACACTCACATATCACAACTAGAAAGCATAAAGGTTCAAAGTTATTTTGAACTTTAATAAAACAGTATTGAATTCCATTCGGTTAACTGGAGTTATTTGTTCAGCGATTGTGATTGCGTCAGTCTCCGTGGATCCTAATCATTCCGAGAGAGTTTCTCTCTTCTATCAATAAGGGAATGCTTTCAGTGTTTTATCCCATAGTATGAGCGGGAGCACAATCCACACCAGTAGCAGGGATCAGCAGCTCCAGAGAGGTGGAGGAGAGATCAGTCTGTGAGAACATTAGACTGAACTGTTCCAACAATGAACAGGCGTTTATCCTAAGGTCTGTACTGGCTTTTCCAGCCTTGGATATCATTAGCATATCAGATTGAAGATGCACTGCTGGCTATTCAAGCTGGTTACTATCCTATTCTTGCTATAGTTGGTGCTCCTGGTAAGTCACTCTGTCTGTCGACTGAACTGAATTGATGCTGATGATATATAAATTTTGTAAAAGTGCAAGTCAACTTTTTCAGTTCCAATCAATTATTTCCTTGGAAATAATAACTAGCAAATTATTATTGACAAATTACTCCAAATATGCGAGGATGAAACACACTGTTCTCAACCTTCTTGATTCATGTTCTCCTGCAAAGTGTACATCTCCATATCATCCCCACATACCAATCCTGTCCAGTACAAACAATAAGACGTCCAAATATCCTCCTCAGCCTCAGTGCAACTTCTGAATAAACCATTGTTTGCGCCTTTGTTAATTCTGGATACATGTTTCAAGCCCCTTCTTACCACGTGTGCGTTGCACAATAATTGAACTTGAGATGTTTAACTTTTTTCTCTGTGCAGAATCTGAAAGTTTGGAAGATAGTGTATAGTGGTCACTTCATTGGCTTGTAATCTAGATTCACAGAATAACAATCTGTTGATACCGGCTTGCCTGATGCCCATTAGAGCAGGCAATGGGTCATACTTCCCTGGTCAGGTCTCTGTTTAACTGCAAATTTACAGCAATGTGTCTCACTATTTACTGTCCTGTGGAACAGCTGAACCAGCCACTCAGTTCAAGGTCTGTACAACATGCTGGCCTGACCAGGACTGCACACATCCCGTGAGGGAAAAACAAAAGTGAAGGCAGATCCCTTCCTCTGCCTGTTTCCCATAATCCGACACCTGATTACCATTCAGGTAGGTGGCCATTCACTGTTTGAGACGTATTCTTTGTGATTGAGTCTCTCCTTGGGAGTGATGTCCATCTCGATAGGCACCTCTGGTGCTGGCTTTATTGATGCTGACCTACAGATGTAAGGATGTTTGGCTTTCCACATCAGTGGTAATGCATTGTAAATGAATGGTTTCCTTCGTCACATGAAGGAAACGGAGCCAGCTAAGTGAGGGAAAGGAATTATTGTGATCAAACTTGAGAGATTTTTTTTGAGGCAGTATTTGGGGTGTTGTGGACAGATTTTCTCTCCTTTACAAGGAGTGATCTCCTTACCGCAGAGAGAGTGAACAGGGGTTCTACCAGATTAATCCCTGGGATAATGGCATCAAGAGAGTGAATACATTTTGATCTGTAGTGCTTTCAATGAATAAGAGATGATTGAATTGAACACTGAGTGGGATGGGTAAGCACTAATTGCATTTAAACAGACAATGAGAAGGGGATAAATACCATGTCTGCTGTTTCACTCAGGATGCATGATTCTGGATAGTTTAAGTGCCTCTGAGGACGTTACGCCCACCCACCTCAACCCCCACTCCCCACGGTGATTGAGAGAGAAAGAGAAGTCCAGGTTTGGAATAAACTCTCCCCACATTAATACAGTGGAGTTGGTGTGTGATCCTGCACTGAATGTTATATTAACCACCACCCTGACAGCAGCCACAATACGTTCAATCTAAAACAGTTAACTATTCCCACCAGGATCTGACATTCATGAAGAACATGAATCCATCTTCTCAGAGATGTAAGGTGAATCCTTCAGGTTTAGAATATAAGTCTATAAGATACAGGAGCAGAAATTAGGCCAGTAAGCGCATTGAGTCTGCCCATCATTCAATAATCGCTGATAGGTTTCTCCAGGCTTCTCCTCATAATTCTTCATCCCCTGGATCATCAAGAACCTATCTATCTCCGTCTCAAATATGCATAATACACTGCCATCTGTGGCAATACATTTCAAAGATTCGCCATTCGCTGGTTAAAGACATTTCTCCTTATCACTGTTCTAAAAAGGTGTTCCCTTTCATCAAAGTCTGTGTCCTCGACCTCTCGTCCAATGGAAACATCTTACCAACATCAACTCTAACACGGTAATTCAGCATCCTGCGCTTTCATTACTTTCCCTCTCATCTTCTAAACTTTACCGAGGATAGACCCAAAGCCCAAAAACATTCCACATACGATAAACCTTTCATTCCTATGACCATTCTCGTCAAAATATTCTGCACAAGCTCCAGAGCCACTATATTCTTCCTGAGATATTGGGCTCAAACTTTCGAACAATACTCCAAATGTGGTCTGACCAGAGATGTATACAACCTGTTTTATGTTCATTTCCTCTCGTAATAAATGCCATCAATAATAAATGCAACTGCCCTCCTGACTACTGCCTCAACCTGCAAGCTGACCTTGAGAGAACCCTGCCCTAGAACTCCCAAGTCCCTTTGCACTTCAGATTTCTGCATTTTCTCCCCATTTAAAAAAATAGACCATGCCTCTAATCTTCGTGCCAAAGTGCATGACCTCACACTTTCCAACGTTGGAATGCATCTGCCAATCTCCTTCTTCAGTCTCTCCGCCTCCTCAATACGACATAGTCCATCTGCCTATCTATGAATCGTCTGCAATCTTAGCCAGAGGACACTCAGTTCCATCATCTAGATTAGTAACGTAACAAGTAAAAAGTTACGATTCCAACACTGAGCCTTGTAAAGCACCACTTGTCACCTACTGCCATCCTGAGAAGGACTATTCTATCCCCACTCTCTGCTTTCTGCCAGACAAGCTTCTATCCATGCCACTACCTTGCCTCTAACACCACGGACCCTAAACATCCTCAGTCATCTCCTGTGTGACACCTTGTCAAAGGCCTTCTTGAAATCCAGGTGGATAACATCCATTGCCTGTGCTTGATCAAGCCTGCTCATTTCCTCTTCAAATAATTCCAACAGATTTTTCAGGCATGATCTTCCCTTGATGAAACCAAAGTGATTTTGCCCTATTCAGAAATCTCATCCTTCGCAATGGATTCCAGGACCTCACCCACGACAGAGGTTAAACTATTAATTGTGGATTTCTTCTTGTCTTTTTCTTCACTCCCTTGTTACAATTGGGTGTCACGTTCGTGGGTTTCAGGTATTCTGGGATCGTTCCTTATTCTAGCGATTCTTGAAAGATCACCACTGTCCCCCCACACCCTCGACAGCTGTCTTCCTTATATCTCTGGGATAGTCCATCCGGTCCAGGATATTTAACCACCTACAGGCCATTCAGATTTTTCTAGCATGCTATCCATACTGGTGGCCAGCATACTCAGCTCTGGCCCCACACTATCTTGAATGTTAAGGTATTACTCATATCTTCCACAGTGAACTAATTTTTCACTTCCTCAGCCTTTTCTTATTTACCACTACGACCGCTCCAGTATCATTTGCCAGCAGTCCAATGTCCACTTTTGCCTATCTTTTGTAATTTATATATTGAAAGAAGCTCTTACAGACTTCCTTTATATTAGTGGCTCGTTTACCCCCATATTTACTAATCTCCCTCCTTATTTTATTTTGTTTGCTGTTTTGTCTTTGTAAGCTTCTCAATCCTCTGGTTTCCCACTGCCCCTCGCCCCATTATATGCATTTTCATTTACTTCTATGCTGTCCCTGACTTCCCTAGTCAGCGATGGTTGCCTCATCCTCCCTGTACCATGCCTCTTTTTCCTCAGGATAATTCTCTGCTGCATCCTGAATTACCCCCAAAATCTCCTGTCATTGCTGTTCCACTGTCTTTCCATCTGGGCCCGTCTCCCAGTTAATTCTATCCAGCTCCTCTCTCATGCCTCTGTAATTGCCTTTATTCAGCTGTAATGCCATTACCTCTGATTCTAACTTCTCCATCTGAAATTGCAGAGTAAATTCAATCATATTATGATCACTGCCTCCTATTATTTCCTTCATCTAAATCTCCCCTCATCTAATTTGCCTGCACAAGCTGCGACAAAAAGCCATCTCATAGACATTCTACAAAATCCTTTTCCTGCAAAGCAGTATCAAACTGAATTCCCAGTCCACCTGCATAATGAAATCCCACATGATCACTGTTAAGTTGCCTTTCCTACAGATGTTTCTATCTCCAGGTGTATCGTGCACCCCAGATCCTGACTACTGTTTGGAGGCCTGTACATAACTCCAATTGCATTTTTTCACCTTTTTGATTCCCCAATTCTACCGACACAGATTCTACACCATCTGATGTTACTTCATTTCTTCTAATTGATTCAATTCCATTTCATATTAATGAGAACCATCTGTCTTTCTGCCCATCTGCCTATCATTTCGACACGATTGATATCCTTGAATATTCAGCTCCCAATCCTGATCCTCTTGCAGTGACGTCACTGTGATGCTCACCACGTCATACCTGCCAAATTGTGTATGCGTCACAAGCTTATTTACATTATTCCACTGCCTGCGTTCCAATATAACAGTTCAGTCCTGTATTTACCGTCCCTCTTCTCATTGTCATTTGTTGGTCCAGCCCGTTGGTATCTACACAAATCCTGGCCACTGAATCATTCCCCTCCTACTCCAAGTTCATCTGCACCCCAGATGACATATCCCAAGCTCAAGCACCAGGTAGGCAACACAACCTTCAGGACTCTCAATCCTGATAACAGAGAATACTATCTATGCCTCTAACTGTACTATCCGCAATTATCCATAATTTGGCAACATAGAACATAGAAAAATACAGCACATAACAGGCCCTTCAGCCCACTATGTTGTGCCGAACATTTGTCCTAGCTTAAGCACCTATCCATGTACCTATTCAATTGCCGCTTAAAGCTCACCAATGATCCTGACTCTGCCACTGCCACAGGCAGCGCATTCCATGCCCCCACCACTCTCTGGATAAAGAATCTACCACTGACATTCTCCCGCTACTCCCACCTTTCACTTTAAATTTATGTCCCCTTGTAACACCCTGTTGCACCCGTGGAAAATGTCTCTGACTGTTTACTCTATCTATTCCCCTGATCATCTTATAAACCTCTGTCAAGTCACCCGTCATCCTTCGCTGTTCCAATAAGAAAAGGCCTAGCACTCTCCACCTATCCTCATACGACCTATTCTCCATTCCAGGCAACGTCCTTGTTAATCTCCTTTGCACCCTCTCCAAAGCTTCCACATCTTTCCTAAAGTGAGGCGACCAGAACTGCGCACAGTACTCTAAATGTGGCCTTATCAAGGTCCTGTACAGCTGAAACATCACCTCACGAGTCTTGAATTCAATCCCTCTGCGAATGAACGCTAATACACCAAAGGCCTTCTTACAAGCTCTATCCACCTGAGTGGCAACTTTCAAAGAGCTATAAACATAGACTCCAAGATCCCTCTGCTCCTCCACCTTACTAAGATCCCTACCGTTAACCCTGTATTCCGCATTCTTATTTGTCATTCCAAAATGGACAACCTCACATTTGACAGAGTTTAACTCCATCTGCCACTCCTCAGCTCAGCTCTGCATCATATCTAAGTCCCTTTGCAGCTGAGAACAGCTCTCCTCAACTATCCACAACTCCACCAATCGTCACATCGTCTGCAAATTTACTGACCCACCCATCGACTCCCTCTTCCAAGTCATTAATAAAAATTACAAACAGCAGAGGCCCCGGAACTGATCCATGTGGCACTCTACTTTTAACTGGGCTCCAGACTGAATATTTGCAATCTACCACCACTCACTGACTTCAACCAGTGAGCCAGTTCTCTATCCAACTAGCCAAATTTCACATTATCCCATGCCTCCTGAATTTCCGCATAAGCCTACCAAGAGGAACCTTATCAAATGCCTTCCTAAAATCCATGTACACTACATCCACTGCTCTACCCTCAAACACATGCTTTGTCACCTTCTCAAAGTATTCAATAAGACTTGTAAGGCAAGACCTACCCCTCACCAATCCGTGCTGGCTGTCCCTAATCAAGCAGTGTCTTTCCAGATACTCATACATCCTATGCCTCAGTACCCTTTCCATTGCTTTGCCTACCACCAAGGTAAGACGAACTGGCCTGTAATTCCCAGGGTTATCCCTATTCCCTTTTTTGAATAGGGGCACAACATTCGCCACTCTCCCGTCCCCTGGCACCTCCCCGTTGACATTGAAGACGATAAGATCATTGCCAACGGCTCTGCAATTTCTTCTCTTACTTCCCACATAATCCTAGGATATATCTTGTCAGGCCCGGGGGACTTGTCTATCCTCAAATTTTTCAAAACGCCCAACACACCTTCCTTCCTACCTAACAAGTATCTCCTCTAGCTTACCAGTCCGTTTCATACTCTCCTCTTCAACAATGCGGTCCCTCTCATTTGTAAATACTGACGGAAAGTACTCATTCAAGACCTCTCCTATCTCTTCCAACTCAATACACAGTCTCCCACTACTGTCCTCGATCGACCTCCTCTCGTTCTCGTCATTTGCGTGTTTTTCACATACGCATAAAAGGTCTTGGTGTTATCCTTGATCCTACCCGCCAAAGATTTTTCATGCCCTCTCTTAGCTCACCTAATCCCTTTCTTCAGCTCCCTCCTGGCTATCTGATATCCCTCCAAAGCTCTGTCTGAACCTTCTTTCCTCATCCTTCTATAAGCCTCCTTCTTCCTATTTACTAGACATTCAACCTCCCTCATCAACCAAGGTTCCCTCACACGACCATCTCTTTCCTGCCTGACAGGTACATACATATCAAGGACATGTCGTATCTGTTCCTTGAAAAAGTTCCACATTTCAATGACATCCTTCCCTGACAGCCTATGCTCCCAACGAATGCTCCTCAGGTCCTGTCTTGCAGCATCGTATTGACCCTTCCCCCAATTGTAAAACCAACCCTGTTGCACGCACCTACCACTCTCCAAAACCAAAGTGAAAGTCACAGAATTGTGGTCACCATCATCAAAATGCTCACCCACTAACAAGACCATCACTTGTTTGTTACCAAATACCAAATTCAATTTGGCCTCCCGTTAGGTCGGACAATCTACACACTGAATTGGAAAAGCTTCCTGGAGACACTGCACAAACACCACCCCATCCAATCAACTTGATCTACAGAACTTCCAATCAATATTTGAGAAGTTGAAATCGCCCATGACTACTACCCTGTGGCTTCTGCACCTTTCCAAAATCTGTTTCTCCACATCTCCGCTGCTATTGGAGGGTCTATAGTAAACACCTAACAAGGCGACTGCTCCTTTCCTATTTCTGACTTCAGCCCATATTACTTCCAAATGCAGATCCCCCTCGAACTGCCTTTCTGCAGCCATTATACCATTTCTAATTAGCAACGCCACACCCCCTCCTTTTTTTTGCCACCCTCCTTAATCTTACTGAAACATCTGTAACCAGGAACATCCAACAACCATTCCTGTCCCTCTTCTATCCACGTTTCCGTGATGGCCACAACACTGTCCTCCCAAGTACCAATCCATGCCTTAAGTTCACCCACCTTATTTCTGATACTCCTTGCGTTGAAGTATGCACACTTGAACCCATCTCTGTGTCTGCAAGTATTCTCTGTCAGTGCTACTTTCTCCACAGCCTCCCTACATTCTTGGACATCCTGAAAAACAGCTAACCTACTTTATGGATGACACGTCCGGATCCCATCCCTCTGCCAAATAAATGTAACTCCACCCCACCTCCAGAAGCGTGCTAGCAAACCTACATCCCAGGATATTGGTGCTTTTCTGGTTCAGGTGCATCTCGTCCTGCTTGTACAGGTCCCACATTCCCCAGAATTCAGTCCAGTTGTCCAAACACCTGAATCCCTCCCTGCTACACCATCCTTGCAGCCACGTGTTCAAATTCACTCTCTCCCTATTCCTTACCTCACTGTCATGTGGCACCTGCAACAACCCAGAGATGACGGTTGTGTGCACAGCAATGCTGCCTCGCAGTGATAGGTACTCGGGTTCAATTCCAGTCTCTAGAATCTGGCTGTGTGTACGTTGTATATTCTTCCCGTGTCTGCATTGGGAGCAGATTTCTACAATCTACAGTATATTTCCTTACATTTCATGGAGAAATGCAGTAAATGTAGCAGCTTTTGTAAAAGCAGCCATGATTCTCGTGTTCCCTGGGTGTTTAGGAATCTTGCTGAATGCAGTGTCCCTAGATACGCATTCCATCTCTTTCAGTCCCTCAGTCCATCCTCACTGCATGCAGCCTTTCCTTTGCCAAACCTGGGACTCCTCACACCCAATCGCCTGGCACTGGATATTCCCTTCGCAGGACTGTGCACACAACGACACTGGGCACTCGCTCACCCGCTGGGGATGCTGGGGTAAAGACCCTGCCATTGAAAGGAACAGAATAATTAAAATCCAAATTAATAGCAAATCAGAGTAAACAGGCTGAATGACATCCATCTGCTCTCTCATTTTGTAGTCTTCTGTTTATCCTCGTCAATCTGCAAATAAATGGCCCATATGTCTACCTTGTGAAACAGGTTTGGTGGAGGTGATAGATATCAGATCCTCTGGCCATTGGACTGAGTCAGTAGGCTCCACCTTCCTGGTAAATGAGGTTACACTTACGTTTTTATAATCACGTCTGTCCACTTTAAAGAAAAGGCCTTGCTCGAGTTGTGCTGGAAGGATATTTGAATTTGGAGACGCTAGAATATGTCACGTACGAGTGAGATTAGGAATAGGACGGTAGTATAGTTATATACCCCGCCAAAAAGCTGGTAGCACTTCTGATATGTGGATGATTGGGATTGCCGACTCGGTAGAATATAGCGAAGGAGGACGGGATGGACCTGAAGTAGCAGCAAGCTTTGATGTGTAGATCTTTGGGTTTCCCGGGTCAGTAGGATATACACAAGTAGGACGGGATGGACCTGAACAGGCAGCAATCTCCGATATGTGGACCCACTTGGATTCCCGGGTCGGTCGGATTTGCACAAGAAGGACGGAATGGACCTGTACTGGCGGCAATGTCCTGGCAGGCAGGTTTACTATTGTCACTCTGGAGGGTTTAAACTAGTGTGGCACTGTGGAGTGGGAACCAGAGCAGTCGGTCCACAATACAGTGACTGATGAGGAATTGGAGACTAAAACCAGTGCATCTAAAACCAACAACAAAGAAGGAGAAGGCACTGAACACAATGGGACTGTCAACCTGAAGTGTTATTAATTTCATGTGAGGAATCTGGCAGGTAAGTACTTGGAGATTGTATGAGTACATATAACTACAATGTAAATATTACCAAGAATTCGTGAGAGAGGGACAAGAGAGCAATCAATCTAGTGGGTCCAGAAATACTTGCGGAATATGCAGTGAGTGGCTGGAGACAGTCGTTTAAATTGAAATAATTATTCAGCACTCTATCTAAATCGGACCATGTGTAATACAAGGTACAAATTGAAGTGACAAAGGAGGAAACTGGAATTGTCTGTCTACAATGTTTTCTGCTTTACTGATAGTCTTTTGTAATCTCCTGTCACCGGAAAATAGCAGCAGAAAGTACTTCAGGGAAACTCAAACCAAATATCAGGTAAGTATCTGATGTGTTTGGCGGAAGTGTATTTATTTCAATGCAAGGATTATTATGGGTAAACAGTTGAATTTAGAGCCTGAATCCCTAAATGGGACTACGATGTTGCAAACATTATAGGGACTTTGTTGAGAAAGAGACAGGACTGGCTGCTCAGCTTTCCAGGGTTTTGTTCTTTTAGATGATATAGAGGGGAAGCTAAAAGAGGGGGAGGAGTTGCATTACTAATCAGGGATTTTTTTTTACATCTGCACTTAGGACGTATTGGAAGGCTCATCTACTGAGGCAACATGGAGAGAGCTCAAGATATGATGGATGCATGTGTTAGGATTGTACTGCAGTCCCTCCAACTGTCAGCGAGAAATTGAGGAACAAATATGTCGGCCGATTATGGGGACGTGCGTTGCCATAGTGAGGGACTTTAACATCCCCAATATTGACTGGGAATCCTTTACAGCAAGAGGCTTGGACGGGGTAGAATTTCTTAAGCGCACCCAAGAAAGTTATATGCAGCGGCATGTGGATAGTCCAACTACAACATGGGCCATAGTAGAAAATGAGCATGTCCACGTGACTGACCATTCAGTAAAAGATCATTTTAGAAACAGTGATAACGATGCCCTCAGGTTTGAGATAGCTACGATCATGGAATAAGTCAGGATCTTTGAAAGTTAGTAAATTGGAGGAAGGCAAATCCACATCAGGCAGAAGCGAGGGGCTGTTAATTGGAAGGAGCTGCTGTCAGGAAAATCCACATTTTTGCATGGTGGGACTGTTTATTAAATCCTGATTTCAATATCGTCTGGTGAATGTCGTCCCAACTGCTCGAATGTCAATCTATTTTGTTTGAACAGATATTTAGAGGATATTGCATGTCAGAAAACAGGAAGTGATAACGAATGATTGTGCACTGTGTCCTTCGCAGGACCAGCTTGTTTCTCCAGGCACTGAAAGTATTTATTGTGGATCAGACAACTTCAGAAATAATATGGCACAGACGGAGGCAATTTAGCCCATCCTACATCCACAAGCTCTCCATCTGCACTATCCGAAAGCAGAGAGAGTTATTGGAGATACAGAGAGAGAGAGAGATACAGACAGAGACACAGATAGAGAGAGAGAGGTGGGGGAGGGGAGTGGGAGAGAGAGAGAGAGAGAGAGAGAGATAAATAGAAAGAAAGTATGTGAAGGGAGGTCAACAGAGTGGATAGAAAGAGGAGCGACTGACTGAGTGGGAGAAACGGGTGTTAGAAGAAAGTGAACATGGATAGATCAGGAGTCCGCATGAGGAAAATAGACAGAAGATGGAAATTTTATTTAGATATTCCCCTGGACTGAAGCCCTTTGTCTAGTGCCATACACTGTGAGCACTGTGCTGATACCAGCTGTCATCCCAGATCATTTATCTCCAAAAACATCACAGAACTGGGTTTCTGACAGTTTAACGGAATCCAATAGACCAATTGATTGGTTCCAGGGAGAAAGTGGATTAATTTAAACAGACTGGGCGAACAGCAGCAGGAACTGACAAGCCCCTGAAATACTGTGTGTGGGACTGGACCAGAGAGTCTCAGTGAGGGAGATCACTGTCAAAGGGGAAATCAGCGTCTCAGCTGTGGGCCGAATACTGATTGATAACGTTTGCACAGCACTTCCATGGTTTTGTAATTCACATTTCAATTTATACAGCTCAAGGTCATGAGTGTATTTTACCAATCTTATCTGTTTGTACTTTCCACATTTTGGAATGTACAACAAGTCATTTGGTACCTGTATTTTGTGTTGCATATGCATATTGAATTATGGAGAAAGAAGGGACTTGTTCTGATGGTATGGTCTTCATCTGAAGAATGCTGGGACCAGAGTCCTAACAAATCACGTAATTAGGGCTGCGGTCAGATCTTTCAACTAATCTTTAGGTTTGGGTGGGATTTCAGTTATAGGGGAAATTAGAAAACTTGAATTCAAAGAGGAGGTAAGAGTGAAGAAAGCAGGAGAGTTTAATGAAATCTCGAGCACAGGCACAAATATGACAGAGTGTATTGAAAGTGTAAACAATCAAACTTCAAGCACACTGGACAGACAAATGAAACTGAGAGGATGGACAGTTAATATAGGACTGTGAGTGTTATGTCTGCATGCATGCCGTATAAGAAATAAGGTGAAGGAGCTTGTAGCGCAGATTGAAATTGGCAGAGACGTGCTGCAAGGGAATCAGGATTGACAGCTGATGCATTCAAGAGTATGCATCCTATCGAAAAGATGGGTTGAGTCGGCGGGAGTAAAAATGAAACTAAATCAATCGTAAGAATCCTGGTCTCCTTGCTATCGGAAGTATGTTGTGAAACTTGTAAGTATTCTGAAAAATTTACAAGGATTGGACTATTGGAGCTACATGCAGAAGGTGAATAGGCTGGGGTTGCTTGCCCTGGAGCTTCAGAGGCTGAGGGGTGACCTTATAGCCATTTAGAAAATCACAAGGGGCATGCATGGGATAAATAGACAAATTATTTACCCTGGGGTGGGGGAGAACTAGAGGGCACAGGTTTAGGTTGAGAAGGGAAAGATTTAAAGGTTACCAAAAGAGAAAATTTTTTTTAATCATTCACAGGGTGGTGTATGTATATGGAATCAACTGTGGGAGGAAGTGTTGGACACTAGTCCAATTCCAACATTTAAAAGGCACTGGATGGGTATGCAAATAGGAGGCGTACAATGGATGTAGGCCAAGTGCTGGCAAATGGGACTAGATTAGATTGGGTAATCTGATTGGCGTAGACGAGTTGGACCGAAGGATCTGTTTCCATTCTGCTCATCTCTCTGACTGTACAGCTCTCTGACTATAGAGCTCCATGACTGTATGACATAAAGCAAGATCAGATGGCACAAAATCGGTGTGGGTAGAATTGAGTATCCCCAAAGATTGATAAAAGCAATATAGATGTTTAATGAAACCTTTAAAGAGCAGGTGTGCATGCTGGAATGGATAGAGATGAAGGAAGCTGATATTCTGAAAATTTTATCAAACATTAAGATTGATAAGTCGCCAGGCCCTGACCATATTTGTCCTCGGCTGCTTTGGGAAATGAGAAATGTGATTGCTTCGCCACTTGCGAAGATCTTTGTATCCTCACTCTCCACTGAGTCGTACCTGAGGACTGGATAGAAGCAAATGTAATTCCTCTCTTCAAGGAAGGAAATAGGGAAATCCCCGACAATTACAGACCAGTACGTCTCACGTCTGTCGTCTGCAAGGTGTTAGAAAGGATTCTGAGAGATAGATTTATGACCATCTGGAAGAGCATGGCTTGATTAAATGCAGTCAACCCGGTTTTGTGTGGGGAAGGTCATGCCTCACGAAACTTACTAAGTTCTTTGAGGATGCGACTAGAAACGTTGATGAGGGTCGAGCAGTGGATGTGGTGTATATGGAATTCAGCAAGGCATTTGATAAGATTCCCCATGGTAGGCTCATTCAGAAGGTCAGGAGGATGGGATACAGGTGAACTTAGCTGTCTGGATACTGAATTGTCTGGCGAGCAGAATACAGCGAGTGGTAGTAGAAGGAAAATATTCTGCCCGGAAGTCAGTGGTGAGTGGTGTTCCACAAGGCTCTGTCCTAGGGCCTCTACTGTTGGTAATTATCATTCATGACTTGGATGAGGGGATTGAAGGATGGGTCACCAAGATTACAGAGCAAAGGTTGGAGGTGACGATGACAGTATAGAGAGGGCTGTTTTATGCTGCAGCGGGACATTGACAGGATGCAGAGATGGGCTGAGAGATGGCAGATGGACTTCAACCTGGATAAATGCGAAGTGATGCATTTTGGAAGGTAGAATTTGAAAGCTGAATACAGGATAAAGTATAGGATTCTTGGCAGTGTGAAGGAACAGAGGGATCTTGGTGTGCAGGTACATAGATCCATTAAAATGGCCACCCAAGTGGACAGGGTTGTTACAAAATCATATGGTGCTTTGGCTTTCATTAACAGGGGGATTGAGTTTAAGAATCGTGAGATCTATTGCGGCTCTGTAAAACTTTGGTAAGACCACACTTGGAATATTGCATCCAGTTCTGGTCGCCCTATTACAAGAAAGACGTGGATGCTTTGGAACGGGTTCAGAAGAGGTTTACCAGGATGCTGCCTGGACTGGATGGCTTATCTTAAGAAGAGAGGTTGACTGAGCTCGGACTTTTTTCATTGGAGAAAAGGAGGAGGAGAAGGGACCTAATTGAGATATACAAGATATAGTCGGTAGCGAGAGACCATTTCCCAGGGCAGAAATGGCTAACACGAGGTGTCATGGCTTTAAGCTGGTTGGAGAAAAGTATAGAGGGGATGTCAGAGGCGGGTTCTTTCCACAGAGAGTTGTGAGAGCATGGAATGCGTTTCCAGCAGCAGTTTTTGAACCGAGGTCATTAGAGACATTTAAGGACTGATGGACATGCATATGGTCACAGAAATTTGAGGATGCATGCATGAGGATAAATGGTCGGCACAAGATCGTGGGCTGAAGGGCCTGTTCTGTGCTGTAATGTTCTATATTCTATGTTCTAGATGGCGTTATGTTCAGGATTCGAAAAAGTAGACAGGACCTGTATATATACACCAGGAGATAGAAAAGATGCATAGAAAAGCCAAAGTACAGTGGTCATGGAGATTTCCATACACGGGTGGACTGGGAAAATCAGGTTGTTAGTGGTTTGCAGGAGAAATACTTTGTGCAATATCTTCGATAGGGCTTTTTGGAGAAGCTTGTGGTGGAGCCCACTCAGGAACAGGGCAATAATGGATTTAGTGTTGTGCAATAAGGCACACTGTTTTAGAGAACTTAAACTAAGGAACACGAAGAAAGCAGTAATCATACTTTGATTGACTTTATTCTGCATTTTGAGAGGGAAAAGATAGAATGAGACGTAATGGTATTTCAGCTGTATGAAGTCAACTACAGGGGCATGAGGGAGGAGCTTGGTAGAATTGCCTGGGATGGGGCTAACATGAAAAACAGTGGAACAACAATGGCAGGAGTATCTGCAAGTAATTCAGGAGACACAACAGAGATTCTTCCCCAGAGAAAAAGAAGGATAGTGTAGGGGAGGATGAAGCAACCATGGCTGGTTAGGTTACAAATCACACAATACTAAATTATAGTCCAACATATTTAATTGGAAGCACACTAGCTTTCAGAGTACGGCACCTTCAACAGGTGTTTGTGTAGGAAGTCAGGGACAGAAGAGCAAGCGTATAATGTGACGAAGGGCAGAGGAAATCCAGACGATTTGGAAGCTCACAAAGACCAACAGAGGACAACAAAATAATAAATATGGGGGAGGAGATTAAATATGAGGATATGTTTGCAAGTTAAATCAAGGAAAGTTGGAAGATTTTCTTTAGATATAAAAAGGGCAAAGGCGAGACAAAAGTGGAGATTGGGCTGCTGTAACATGGCACAGGACAGACAGTATTGGAGAACAAAGAAATGGCCGAGGACACGAATAAATTCCCAATCGTTCAAGAATGTGAAGGGGCAAAGCTCAGTATGTCACCCATCACCAAGGCAAACAGGGTAGAAAAGCTAAATGGGCTGCAGGTGGATAAATCAACTGGACCAGAATGACTACACCACAGAGTTCAAAGAGAGAAAGCTCAGAGGTAGTGGAGGACTGAAATAACGCTAATGTAAAATCCCTTTTTACTAAGGGAATAAGGCAGAAGACGGAAAATTACAGACCAATTAGCCTAACCTCAGTCGTGGGTAAGATCCTGGAACCGATCAGGAAGGATAATATTTTTGAATATTTGGAGGTGTATAGAAATATAGGGCAAAGTCAGCATGGTAACATCAAAGGGAGGTCATGTCTGACGCATTTGCGTGAACCTTTTGAGAAAGTAACGCTCAGCTTCGTCCCAGGAGTGCCAATGGATACTCTTACCCGGACCACAAGAAGGCTTTTGGCGAGTGCCACACAGAAGACTATTGATTAAGATAAGGGCCCATGGTGACAGAGGCAAAGTGCTAGCATGGATTGAAGTTTGGCCGTTTGGCAAAAAGCAGATGGTGTGGATAAAATGGTCCTTCCCAGGATGGCAAACGGTGGCAAAATGTATTCTGTAAGACTCAGTGTTCGGACAACTTTTCACATTGTGCATTAATGAGCTAGATATGGAACGGAGGCCATTCTGGCTAAGTTTGCAAACATTATAAAGATATCTAGAGGGACAGTTAGCACGCAGGAGGCAAAGAAGCTGCAGAAGGACTTGTACAGGTGAGGAGATGGCAAAGCAGTGGCAGATGGAGTAAAACATGCGCTAGTATGAGGTCATGCACTTTGGAATGAAGAATACAGGCACGGGCTATTTTTTAAATGGGGAGAAAATTCAGAAGTTTAAAATGCGAAGAGACTTGGGAATCCTAGTCCAGGCTTCTCTCACGGTAAACTTGCAAGTTGAGTCAGTAGTTAAGAAGGGAAATAAAATGAAGGGATTTATTTCGAGAGGAATCGAAGTTAAAAGCGGGGAGTACTTACAAGGTACTAAAACGCTCTGGTCAGGCCACATTTAGATTTGGGTCCTATATCCCAGCAGATGTGTACTGTCCCTGGAGCGTGTTCAGAAGAGATTCACTGGATTGGTCCCAGGAGTGAAAAGCTTACCATACGATGAACGTTTGAGGGCCTGGTTCGATACTCGATGGGGTTTAGAAGGATGAGGGGGAATCTAATTCAAACTTATAGAATACTGAATGACCTGGACAGAGTGGATTTTTGGAAAATGTGTCCATTCGTAGGTAAGACTAGGATCCGAGGCACAGCCATAGACCACAGCGAAGACCTTTTAGAACAGAGATATCGAGTAACATTTTCAGACAGACCATTGTGAATCTGTGGAATTCAGTGCCTCAGAAGGCTGTGGAGGCCAAGTCATTGAGTATATTTAAGACTCCGTAGGATAGGTTTTCGACTGAAAAGAGGATCAAAGCTTACGGGGAGAATGGGTTTGAGAAATTTATCAGCTTCGACTGATGTTTGAGCAGACTGGATTGGGCTGAATGATTTCATACACAAAGAGAATGACTTACTAGAACACCAACTATAGCGAGGATGGGATAGTAACCATCTTGAGTAATCCAAAGGATATCTGCGATGCGTGATGTTAATGATATCCAAGGCTGAGAAAGGTAGTAAAATACCCTTGGATGAACTCCTGTTCATTGATGGAGCATTCCACTCAAATGTTCTCAGATTCTGATCCATTGTCTTCTGAAACCCCAGTGGAGAGATTGTGGCTGATTCCTATTAAATTTAATTTCGTCAACGTTTCTTGATACCAGCCGGAGCAACTCCGGCCTTGATATCAGGATCGGTCACTCTTACATGAGCTGCTGTGTTCACCTCTTTTGAACATACAAATAGGTTATTGTGTATGTTTGGGGAGTGTAACCTTCTCACAGAGAATAGTGAATGTCAGAAATTATCTGGTCAAGAGAGTTCCGGGAGCTATATCACTGAATGTATTTACAGATGAGGTCGGTGGGTTTTTGACCTGCCATAGAATTTAGGGATATGAAGAATCGGGAAATAAAGCAGAGTTGATACCAACAGTGGATCATCCATAATCTTATACAATGGCACGGCAGGCCTGACCATCCGAATTAACATCTGATCCTGTTCCTTATGTTCTCATATTCTGTAATTAGAAAGTTAATGGTTGCAATTTTCCTGAGCATTCCATTATTGGACATTGCAGTCAGAGAGAGCAAAGCATTTTATGAGTCATCTCTGGGTGAGGTACGGGGACTGTATTCACAGTGAATCTGGGTCTGCACCATGACCAACAAACGAAGCACTAGTTGCAGAGAGGAGACACTCTTTCAATAGTTCAGAGGCGTCTTTTGAGCTCAGCCTGGGTTTTGAATAAACATTTTTCAACCCACGCCAAACTGTGTGTGACAATTGTGAGGGACAGAAGAAGATCCCGTCTTACAGTGGATCAGGTATTTCGAGCGAGTGGCCTTCATCTACAACTGTGCAGGAGCTATGAGGGGCTGAATAGAATATAGGAACATCGGACTGAGGAGTGGGAGTGGGCCATTAGGCACTTTGTCTTGGCTCTGTCTCGCACTAAGATCGTAGCTGATCTGATTGTGGTCTCAGCAGTACTTCTTCTGTACGTGCACCATTTTCCTACATTCACTTGTCTATCAAATGTTTAACAGACACAACTTTGAATAAATGTAAACATCCAGGCACCACAAACATCTGGGGAAGGTAATTCCCACTTAAACAACCCTTTTAGAATTCGTGCTCTAATCAATGTTGCAGGGTCAGTGTTTCCTTTTGCAGTCAGACTGCTCCACTCTTTACAACAAATTTCAAAGTTTGTTGATATAACTAATGATATAAATGTCAGCCTGGCTCATCCTCTAGAAAAATGTCAAACACACACACACTCACATCTCAAGACAAAATAGAGAAATGAAAGCGTTCCAGAGTGTCATATTAGTTGAACTCATAAAAAATGGATAGATGATAGACAGTCCCAAATTTATTCTGTCCTCTGAAGTTATTAGAGTAGATTCACTGCAGTGTGGAACCAGGCCCTTCGGCCCAACAAGTCCACACCGACCCTCCGAAAAGTAACCCAACCAGTCCCGTTTCTATCTGGCTAATGCACTTATCACTATGGGCAATTTAGAAAGGCTAATTCACCTGACCTGCACGAGGAAATCCGAGCGCTTGGAGGAAACCAACGCAGACACCAGGAGAATATGCAAACTCCACACAGGCAGTCGCCCGAGGCTAGAATCAAACCTGGGACCGTGGTGCTGTGAGGCACCAGTGCTAACCACTGATCCATCTTTCCGCCCATTCTGCGCAGACAAGGTGCTTGCAATGCGATTTCTCCCCAGAATAGTTGGATTTAGCTGAATTCCCTTTGCTTCAGACGGTCGGGAGATTCCAATGAATCTCTCAAGAGGAATTCTCCACGACTCATCAGGTAGCGGTGAGTCAGGGATTTACTGATGTCAGGTGGAACACAATAACAGAGAGGGATCAATAGGCTGCTGCTTCTCCGAACGGGAATATTGTTCTCCCTCTCTGTGTTGAAACATGCAATCATGTCAACTGAACACCAAACTGGGGCGTGTGCGCTCGTTGTGAACATTCTCTGGAATGGATAATAATGGACGATATGCAAGTGCATCATTGCTGTTGTTATATCCAGTGCCTTTCATTAGCCAAAAAAGAAAATTCCTGCTTTATAATTTGATGATTTGTAGGTATGCATATGGTTAATTTTTGAAAATCGTTTGATGTCTTCAAAATATCTGTGCGAAAATCAATACATTTTATTCTTAACATTTATTCCATAACTTTAGTGTCCCTGAGAAGAGAACATATGTATCCAGCTGATTTTTCTCAATATTGTGTATGTTTCAAAAAGATTTCTCATCTAAGACCAAAACTGATAATGTTTCAGAACAAAAGGCCTTCACTCCAGGAAAATTTTAACAGAACATTCTTGATAAGCTTCGAAACAATTATCTTGTTTTTAGGTTAAGGTATCAAAACTGCACATAAAATGTCATATGTGGTCTCAGCAATGCCCGTACAGATGTAGACTCGGAAAATGTGATTCTGGAAAAACACAACAGGTCAGGCAGCACCCAACGAACAGGAGACTCGATATTTCAGGCAGATTCCTGATGAAGGACTTATACCCGTTACACCAAATCTCCCGCTCCTCGGATGCTGCCTGATAGTTTGCGCTTTTCCAGCCTCACACTGTTGGACTCAGATCTCCAGCATCTGCACTCCTCACTTTCACCGGTACAGATGCAATAAAACATTCCTGATCAAACCTGGTACCCTTTGACAGAAACACAATAATTCCACTTAGCTTCCAAATCACTTACTGCAAGTGCAGACTAACTACATATGATCATGATTACCGTCCGTGATCACAGAGTTCTTTATTCTCTCTCCACTTAAATTGTTTAACATTGTTTTATTCTTCCATCCAAAATAGACAACTCACATTATGCTGTATCTGCTGAAGTTTTGCTCATTAACGTCCCTTTTCCTTTATCACATTGATGACACACGACCTCCATTTGGTAACATACTGGATTACCAGCTTGGTATTTAGGCTAATTGGGCATTGATAAATGTAATCTCTTCCTCCTGACCTTTGATACAGATATTGTTCGTTAATTATTTCATAGTGATCTCTGAGGCACTCCACCAGTTGCAGCTTTTTAATGTGAAAATAAGCATTTACGTCTTCTCTCTATTGACTGTTAGCAACCGCTTCCTATGTAGCAGTTCAGGCAGTTTAAATGGCCTGTTGTGCAGTAAAATGTACTCAATGAGCTAAAATGATTCGTTTCATTTTTCTCTGTAACTCGTTAAAGAGGCAAAATGGTCTCCTCCAGTCTCACGGTAGCGATAAAGACTGGCTGAATGAGGTAGTCTGAAAATGTGTTGCTGGTTAAAGGGCTGATGAAGGGCTGTGGCCCGAAACGTCGAATTTCCTGTTCTTTGGATGCTGCCTAACCTGCTGTGCTTTAACCAGCAACACATTTTCAGCTCTGATCTCCAGCATCTGTAGACCTCACATTTCACTGAATGAGGTGGTCCCCTATTTCTGTCCCAGCTTCGACGGGTGGGTGGAGGGCACAATGCATGAGGTAGTAGCAGCAGTATATCCCTGGAACAGCATTGAGGGTGGATTGAGGGAACAACACGTGTGGTAGGGGCAGCAGTTGGCTATTCAGCACCACCAGTCAGAATGCTCATGGCTGTTCTGATTGTGTTTGACCATCTATCTCCTGTCTGTTCCCAATAAATATTGACTGTCCTGTCCAGCAAAGATCAGTCGAGCTCAGTCTTGAATATCTTCAATAACCGAGTCTTCACTGCTCCCTGAGAATGAGGACCCTACAGATAGTACAGCACTAAAGTGAAAGGGGCGACCTTATTTCAGTGTGGGACCGGTTATATTAAACTGCGTTAACCTAACATGAAATCACCACGTCTTTTGAAACACAAGGACAGTATAATTAGGCATAGACATAAACCATTCAGCCCTCTAAACCTGTCCAATAGGACCACTGACTCTTTTCAATCAAATACGTATTAAACTCATTCTCTGCTCCTCTACCAGGAAGTCAATAACTGAGAGCATGGCACCACACGAGCATTAAAAACGCAGAATTAGACCATTCGGGCCATAGATTCTGAATGCCATTTAATACTGGCTTAGAGGTTTCTCAACATCATTCTGCTGCCTACTCTCTGTAACTCTGACATACTTATTCATCAAGTTATCTATCTCTGTCTTAGAAGCACTAGTATCTGTGTCTCTATGCTTCCATATGTGTACTTGTGTGTGCTTGTTCATGTGTCTGTGTGTTTGTGTATTTATGTGCTGACATTGGTTTACCTGTGTATTAGCCTGTGCGTTTTAGCTGTGCTTGTGCCTATTTGTGTGCGACTGTCTATGTCTCCGTATGCCACTACTTGTGTGCGGTTCTAATTCCGTGTATGTACTGTGAGTGTCACTATATCAGCGTGTTCACATGTGTCTCTGAATATTTTTGTGTCTGTATCTCTCTGCAATGAGATATTTGTTGTTTAGGGAGGGAGAAAATTGTGTTAACAGACAGAATGGTTAAAGTACGAATTGCCCTTTACTGAACATTTTTTTTAACTCAGTTGGAGGGACACGGATGTCACAGAATCTCCATACGACACGTCCCTGTCCACACCAGTTCGTACCAGGATCATCCTCACATGGCGCGTGGGGTGTGGGGGGTGTAGAGGATGGGTCAGATATCGGGTGCTCCACCATCTGGCTGGGTCCCTTCTCTCCTATTACAGTCCGTTTCTCCTGGAATGGGAGAACGGCGGGGAGGAGTGATGGTGGGGGTGTGTGGCCCTGCTCTTAGAGCTGGTGTAGGTGGAGGGGGAGGGGGAGTGGTGAGGTATCCAGAGGGAGTCAGTCCACAGTGTTGTATCCATGCAGTGTTATTGTGTTGGGTGTATAGTGGACGGAGAGAGAGCGCGCGGGTTGGGGGTGGCGTGGGAAAGATGCTGAATTCAATAGTGAGAGTGGTAGTGCGTGAGCCTTATTTGGATATAGAGTGTGCACCTTGTTAGGGGGTAGGTGCTCTAACAGGTAGTGAGTGTAAGGGAGCAGAGAGAGCAACCTGACAGAGTTGGGAGGATATTGATACTTGTCTTGTGATGCTAGTCATTTCTTCAGCTCATGTCAGTGTCCTGGTGACCCTCCCCAAATGTCTTTTCCAAGTGTTTCATTAATAACGCCACAGACCCTATCCCTCAGATTCCACCGAATCAGTTTGGTTGGATCTTACGAATAGGAAGGAGAAGCAAGCATTGTATCTAAACCAATGCTCTCGTGCAAATTCTGTGCATTGTATACTTTAGAAATTAGAGATGCAAATACTTTGGGTGCTGGAGTATTATTGAATGATCTTAAATTGCATCTAAATTACGTTAATTAAGTGACTGCTAATGTTGTGAAAAAGAAATTCCATCAGCGTAAAACAGGTTGGTTGAAGAGAATGTTGTGACTCAAACAAGACAGCAGGTTATTTTGGATTTGGAGTTGTGTGGTAAGAAGGACTCATTAGTAACCTTGCTCTGAGGACTAGAGACGTTTATATGTTGTATTTTACGCGGCACCAGCATACAATATCGAATGTTTGAGCGTGAAGTGGTAGACACGCAATGGTTGTTAGAGTCATAGAACCATGGAGCCCTGCAGCTTGGACACAGGCCCTTTGGACCAAAGTGGGCCGTGCCGACCAAAATGTCCATCCTGCTCATTCCATTTCCCTGCCCTTGCCCATTATTCTTCTAAAACTTTCCTATCCTCAGATTTGTCTAAAAGTCTTTTGAACGTTGTTAATGTACGTGCCTCAACCAAACCGCTGTCTGTTAATTCCCTATGTGTACCAACCTCTGCATAAAAAAGTTGTCTCTCGGGATCCTTTTTATTCTTTCACTTCTAACCTGATGTCCTCTAGACCTTGATTCCCAAAACTGGCAAAAAGAATGAGTGTGTTCACCTTATCCATGCATCTCATGATTTTATACTTTTCTATACGAATTCCCCTCAGTTTCTTACACTCAAAGGAAAATATTCTGGCCGGTCCAAACTCGCCCTACAACTCAGACCTTCGAGTACTGGCAACATCCTTATAAATTTCTTCTGTCCTCTTTCCAGTTTAATCACATCCTTCGAATGGCAAAGTGAACAAATCCGAACACAATACTTCAAGTGCATACCTCACCAGCGTCCTGTCTAACTGCAACATAACTCGCCAACTTCTATACTCAATGCCGTGACTGATGAAGGCCAGTGAGCCAAAAGCAGTTTTCACTGCCGTGTCTACGTGGAACTACTTTCAGAGAACCACGAACCTGAGCTCCAAGGTCCTTCTGTTCCCCTACACTTCTTCAGGGTCTAACATTCATCATGAAACTCCAACCTGGATTTGACTCTCCAAAATGCAACGCCCCACATATATCTATATTAATCTCTATTTGCCATTTCTCGGCCCACTTCTCCAGCTGATAAAAGTCCTGCAGCAATTTCTGATAATCTTTCTGACTGTTCACAGTACTGCCTATTTTATTGTCATCATCCTAATTACTAATCATGCTTTGTACATTCTCATCCAACACATTGATATAGATAATAAACAGTAATAGGTCCAGCACCGACCCCTGAGACACTTCACTAGTCACAGGCCCCCAGTCCAATAAGCATCCTTCCAGTATTACCCTCTGTTTTCTCCCATCAAGCCAACTGAGTGTCCAATTTGCCAGATCCCCCTGAATTCCATGCCATCGAACCTTTCAGAGCAGCCTATCATGTGGAATATTATCAAAGGCCTTTCTGAAACCTAGATAGACTACGTCTACCAACTACCACCTTTTGAGGTACCTTCCTCAAAAGAACGCGAAAGAAATATGAGCCATGATATCCTATGCACAAAGCCGTGCTCACTGCTCCTTATGAAACCGTGTCTTTTCAAATGCATGCATATGTTATCTCTTAGAACCTTCTCAAGGAAATTACATGTCACAGTTGTTAAGCTAACTGGTCTATAGTTTACAGGTTCTTCTTCGCCGTCCTCCTTGAACAAGGGCACAATGTTCACGACCTTCTAGTCTTCCGGGACCTCCCCTCTGGACAGCGGTGATGGAAAAAAATCAGCCAGAGCCCCCGCAATATCTACCCTCGCCTCTTGCTGTGTTCTTGCAAACACCTGTTCAGGACTAGGAGATCTAGAGAAATCCTGCAATGTCTGAAAAATATGTCTATTTCTTTCAGGTAGAATCACCAAAGAAAGGGCAAGTGACTTCATGAAGGTTAACATAATAAATTAAAGATTATATTAATCATAGGAAGTGAGCTCAGGAGAATTTTAGACATTGTGGCAACCAGAGAATTCTCAGAAATTTGTTTGTGTGGAGATTGCATATTCTCCCCGTGTCTACGTGGGTTTCCTCTGTGTGTTCCGGTTTCCTCCCACAGTCCAAAGAATTACAGGTTAGGTGAATTGTGCTTATTTGTGCAAAGTATTCAGGGATGTGTAGATTAGGTCGCAAAATGTAGAATTGGATGGGAATGGGTCTGGGTGGTTATTCTTCGGAGCGGCAGGGTGGACTTGCTGAACCAAAAGGCCTTTTCTACACTGTGGGCTTTTAATGATTCTGTGAAAGAAGAACACAAAGACTACATAAATCTACAATCTGTATTCCAAAGAAAACAACATAAAAGCTGGGTCAAATGTGGAATTTTGTAATCAGGAGAGGAGATGGTATTGAGGAGAAGAGGGAAATGGCCAAGAAAATAACCAATTCCTTTGCATCTGTCATCAAGGAAGAAGATCCGTAAAATCGCTGAGTAATACCAAATGATCACATGGAACTTGTGGAACTAAAGACATAAAGTCAATTCATATCAGTAACAAGGTAGTAGTTGAAGGCTAGCATAGTAGTATTGTAGCTGGATTGAGCATTGCTACGTCTGATGAGTCAGTTGTACTTCGTATCAAAATATTAGAAATAAATCAGCAATAGACGCATTTATTGTGCTGTCCATGACTGTTTTATTTTCCTGTACATTCTGCAGAGGCTGAAAGTTAGTAAATGTGTTCCAAGCATTGGAGATGAATGGAAGGAATTTAGCATCTGCAAAGGGAAGAAGAGATAATGCGGAGAACTGCAGACCAATTAACTTGACATCTGTAGGTAAGCTGATGGAACCTATTATGTAGGATGTGATATTGGATATTTAGAAATTAACAGCAACTTTGGAGAGAATCAGTATGCACTGACAAAGTCTGACAGAGTCTTCATATTTGAAAGACTTCAGAATGATTTGAACTTGTTTATTGCAAAATAGAAATGGCGTATTTCGATTTTCAGAAGGCTTTTTTTTATAAGAACTCATGCAGTGAATTCATAAATAAAGTAATGTGAATGATAATTGGAGGAATATATAGAAGTGAAAAGTTAAAGTCAGGTTCGCCTTCATAGAAGAGAATCAGAACATTGTTGGAAGGTCATGCTGAAGCAGTTTCACAGCTTGCTAATGAAACTGTACATAGAGTATTGAGTCCAGTGTTGGTGACCCAATCTGAGAAAGAATATAATGGCCACGGGCGGTGTGCAATGGATATTCTCCAGATTAGTCACTCAGATGGCGATATTGCCTTATGTGGAAACTCGACCTGTGTTCTTTCCAGTTTCAAAGAATGAGCGGTGATCTTAGTGAAATTTAGAGACGTCACTAAACATATGACAAGTTGGAAATAAACAGGATTTTTTTCTGGCTGTCTACTCTACATTTAAGGCAAATTATTGCGGGCAAAGGATAGACCATTTCAGACTGCAATTAGAAGCCAATTCTTCATTTGAAGGGAACTGACGAACACAGCGACGTGGAAACCTGCTGGCAGGAAAGATTAAGGAGAATCCCCAAATATTCTACAGGTACGTCAAGTGGAGCAGAATAACCAGGGAAAAGGTAGGACTCATTAATAATTTGCCAAGTTGTATCCAAATCAACTTAGTGGTAGTAGACAGAAGGTCTGCTGGAAGAAATCTGTTTGTTTGACTAGAGACCAGTATCAAATCGTGTACCACAGGGATCAGTGCTGCGTCCCATTTTATTTGTGATTTGGAGATGCCAGTGTTGGACTGGCTTGGGCAAAGTTAAAAAATTACAGAACACTAGATGATAGTCCAACTGTTTATTTAAGCACGACATTTGGAACAGCATAATCACACGATGAAGAAGCAGTGCTGCGAAAACTAGTGCGTACGAATAAAACTGTTGGCTTATAACCTGGTGTTGTGTGTTTTTTAACCTTCCTGTTTGTAGCATTCATGAATGATGCAGCTGTGAATTTGGAGGGGGTTAGGGTGAGTGTGATAAATCAGTGTGCGTTTGACACAAAGTTTGGCTGGTTGGTTGGCAGTGAGGAGGAAGGCCTTATATTACAGGAAGATACAAATGGAATGATCAAATGGGTGGATCAATGGCCAATGGAATGTAACCCTGATAAATATGAGGTGATGTACTTTGGAAGAAGGAACCAGACAGGGGAGAACTCAATGAATAGCAGCACACTAGTAAGCTGAGAGGGTGCTGGAAACATCCCTGAATGTGATTAAACAAGTTAATGCACAAGTTGACAAAACATAGCGACCATAATCATAGCCTTTATTCATGGATGCACAGACTACAAGAGCTATGTGGAACTTTGGTGAGGCCAAATGGAATACTATGTACAGTTCTGGGAGCCACAAAACAGGAAGTATGTGATTGCACTGGACAGGGTGCAGTAGAGATTCACCAGGATGCTCCCTTGGATGGAGTAGATCAGCTCGGGTTGTTTACTTTGAAGCAGAGAAGGCTGAGAGGGATGTGCTTCAGAAGAATAGAATTACCAGGGGCATAGACAGCATGGATAGACAGCAGCTGTTCCTTTCAGTCAAAGGGCGAAGAACAAGAGAGTACCATGTTAAAGTGAAGGGTTTGATGTTTAGTGAGGATTTGACGATTGGCTTTCATCCAGAGCCTGTTGGGGTCAGGAATGCACTTCCTGAGAGTGCAGGTAACCTCACAACCGTTAATAAATACGTGGTCGTGCCCTTGAAGTGCAATATACAAGGCTATGGACCTCATTTTGGAAAGTGGAACTAATGTATATCGTACTGTATTTATGACAGGACAGAGCCAGTGCTTCTGTGATTGTATGGGTTGGACGGTCAATCATTGAGCAGCATAAGACATGAATTCATGAGCTTCTGAAGAATGTATTAACTAGGGTTATAAAAGTGAACTTGTCTCCATGAGCTAGAACAGGAAAAGCTAAAAGTGTCTAATACCCTGCTCCCTTCCTGATGTTTCTGTGACGTGTGCGGGAAAGCTCTGTCATTGTTGTCACAAGCTCTTAAACATTAAGAAGGCAGCATCTGTCTGGTCGACAGGACTGTGTTTCCCATTCCCTTTTCCAAAACCAAGCTTGTTGCCGTGTTCTGTCTGGTTTTATCCTTGAAGAACTCAGAACAATTTGATACAATTGAGTGTCTTGCTCGGCCGTTTCAGAGACCATTGTAGAGTTTATCACATGTCTGTGTGTCTGGAGACACTTGTAGGCCAGACTAGGAAGAACGGGAGATTCACTTCCTGAAAGTACATTGGGAAAGGAACAGATGTTTACAATGGACATTAGATTCAAGATCAATATTACTGGTACCAGATTTTATGTCTCGATATTTTGTGAATTGTGTTTAACTTCCACCAGCTGCCAGAACATTATGCCGGTCTGGATCAGTAATCCAGTGACATTTCCACAACAGCACCATCTCCACATGGGGACCTATCGGAAACCACACTGAGCACATTATTTCTGTGCTGTATGACAGCTCTGTCAAAAAGCACTCCCACCAATGTGATAATCGCGACAGGACTGAGCGTGTGGTAAATGGTCAGACTGTAGTCATTCCCTTGGTATGGGACTGGATATTGTTGAGGAACTTTCCACTTGGCCAGGCAGATGTCGGATTTGGAGATGGATTGAAACAGCTTCCTCAGGGACACGGCTTGTTATGCAGCACAATCTTCATTCCTATTGCAGGAATGGGGTCAGAGCCCATTGCCGTCTTCATATCTACTGTGCTCAGCTGTTTCTTCATGTCACGTGCAGCGAATCGATTTGGTTGAAGATTGGCATCTGTGATTCTGTGGGCATCATGAGGAGGGTGAGGTGGATCATCCGCTCAACACTTCTGGCTCAGGATGGTGCAAATACTACAACCTTGTCTTGCAAACTGATGTGCAGGGCTCGGGATATTTGTGGAGTCCTCTCCTCCTGTAAGTTGTTTAATAATCCATCGACATTGATGACTGGATGTGACTCGACTGCAGATTTTCGATCATATCAGTTTGTCTTGGGATCATTTCCCCTTCTCCATCACATGGTAGTTCTGCTGTTTGGAATGTAACTAGTCAGGTGCAGTAGCTTTAGTGGGTTGTTATCAGGTTTAGATACACATGGGTCTGACTCTGGCATGTTCACCCAAACTCGGCACTGAATCATCACTCAGCTTGATGATAATGGGACAGTGATGGATCATCCTGGGTGAAAAGTTATGGATTGTGATTGAATGCAATTCTGCTGCGGCTGCTGCTGTGAGCTACAGCATCACATGATAACCCAGCGTGAGCTCAATAGCTGCAAATCAATTCTCCTGACTTTCCGCCAGCACACACCGAGACCCATTCACCCATCAGCCCTGTACTCAGTGACCTAACCTGGTTTCTGATGTGAGAGCACATCCAGTTTCATATTCTCATTCTGCTGAATGTCTCACCCTGACGTCACACCTCCAATTTGTTACATTACTCAGATACTTTAACATAATAATCCGAATCATTTCCTTTCCAGTAATACCATCTTCTATGTTTGAAGTGAATGTTTTTTCCTCTGTTTTTCTCCCTGACCATGATTAAGACCTCTGTCATGTCAGTGATGCCAGCCTTATGTCGTTTCAGAGACAATGAACGTGTGCACTTTGCGTTTTTGTTCACTTCCCAATGTACAGCGCTCCGTACTGGACCGGGCATTTGAGCAGATTTGGTACACGTCTTTGGATAATGTTGAAAAACACAAATTGCTGAAGAAACTAAGCAGGTCCAGTGGACACTTCTTCAGAACTGAAAAGGATTGGAAACTGGGCATTTTAGTTCCTTGCCAGAGGTGGGGGGGTAGGTGGCAGGGAACTGAGGGTGTGACAACAGATGAACAGGCTTTTAGCTGTGGTGAACGAGAACATGATATAAAATGAGTTTAACTTAAGATGAGAATGAGGATAGGGGTTCTCTCTGTTTAGTACAAGATAAAGAAAACACAACCTCATAAAGCTATATGGAGGCCTGGAGGGAGAATGTTGAACATGTAGAATTACATAGATCTGGCCTGAGATACATTTTCACTGGAGAAATCAACACAGGAATTAGACAAAGGAATTCAGGTGCTTGCCGGCTTATTGGCACGAGTAATATTTTCATGCTGTCTTAGTATTGTAACATAAAGAAGAAAGCAAATGACAGTATGAAGTTTGGGCCGAGGGCTGTTTACCTGTTACTTTTAACATTGTTTCAAATTTAGAATGCTTAACTTGCAATGCTTGTTCTTGAAGGTAGCATCAGATGGAGTGTAGGAGGTTGAGGGGTGACATTATAGAAATTTACAAAATCAGGGGAGGCATGGTCAGGGTGAAAAGCCAAGATCTTTTCCACAGGATAGGAAAATTAAATCGTTGGGCCATTGGTTTATGGTGGAAGAGGGAAGATTTAAGAGGGAGGAAGAGGGAACTTCTTTTTTTCACACAGAGGGTGATGTGTTTATGGAATGAGCTGCCAGAGGAAGACTGGCAGATGCAGGTACAGCTCCAACTTATAAAAGACATTTGGACAAACATATAAATGCGAACAGTTTAGAGGCATATGTGCCAAATGCAAGCTGATGGGAATAGTTTAGTTTGGAAAACCTGGCCGGCATGGACAAGTTGGACCAAAGAGTGTGTTTGTATGCGATATGATTGTATGAATATAGAAAGCGAAGAAAAGGGAAGAAAATATGTGATGTAAGCAAATTGGCAAGAAATATAAAAACCAGCAGCACGAGCTTTTCCATGTATGCAAGAAGAGTGCAAGAGGTGTGTGTGATCTTTGGTATAAAGAAAGTCAGGAAAGTATATTGAGGACATTTGAAGGATGTGACTGTGGAACTGGATACAGGGAACAGACAGATAATTTACAACAGTATTTTACATCGTTCCTCACAGGGGAAGGTGCTGTAAATATTTCAATGGTATACACAAAATGGTAATAGGGGAGAAGATCTTGAGCTGTCTCTAACAGAAGGAACAAGGCATTTCTCATAAAGATAAGACCAAGCGTAAACAGGTCATCAGCAATTCATAGCTGGTTTTAAAAGAAGTGGTCTCAGAGTGGCTGGTGGCACTGTGTGAAATATTCCATAACTCTCTGGATTAAAGGAGTGATTCAGTGAAACTGGAGACCCTCCAATGTGGCACCTGTTTTCAAGAAACGAGCGAGACTGGAAGAAGGAACCATTTAGCCTAACCATTGTTGCTGGGAATCTGTGAGAGTCTGTTATGAAGTAAGGGACTGCAGAGCATTTCGAAAAGCTTCACACAGAGTCAGCATGGCCTTGTTAAAGGCGAACTACATTTTGCATGTTAAATCATGCAAAGTTTTTCTGGAAATCCATGCGAATGTAACAAGTGGCCTTGATAAAGGGGGACTGGTAGACATGAGGCTTTCCAGAGATTTTCCACAAGATATCACTAAATAAAGGTTCTTACGCAAGACAGAAGCTCATAGTATGGTGGATAATGCATGAGCATGGAATGACACTTGGTAAACACTTAGAAATCAGAGAGTCACGCCTCATCGAACTTTATGAAAAAAAAGTATCTACTGGAGTACCACAAATATCAGTCCGATGGCAAGAGCTGCTTACAACAGCTGCACTCAGCTCCTGACAGCGGTAGCTGCGTGCAATATACATTTGAATTTGAGGATGACACTGACAAGAATAACGCAGGCTGTTATTAAATGGAGAGAACTCCCAAAAAAGGAACAGTACAATGGAGTGGCGTGTTTCTGTGTATGAAACATAACGTCAGCATGTTGATGCAGAAATGTTGGTTCATTAGACTGGTCCCTGGGATGAAAGGATTGAACTATTGAATACATCAAAAATGCTGAGGCAATTATTCATTGTGGTTTAAATGAATGAGGGTGTCATTACTGAAACGGACAAGATACAGAAGAGACTTGACAAGGTCGGTATTGAGAATGTGGTTCCACACCAGGGCAGAGTCTCGAAGTCAGGGATGTAGATACAGAATAAGGAATATCGATTTCAAACTGAGATGTGAAGAAATGTTTTCTTTCAGAAGGTAGTGAATGGCTGGAATTTCCTAACCCCGAGAGTTGTGGAGGTTGGGTCACTGATTGTATTTACAGATGGTTGGATTGGTTTGTGACATCTCAGCGAGTTGAGGAATGCAAGGGGTTAGCCGGAAAGTGGAGTTGAGCCGCGGAGTAGATCCACCATATTCTTCTTGAATGACAGCGCAGGTTCCTATTTCTTAAGTTCTTATTTATGTTTTTGGAAAATAATTGACTACTTTTCTGGAAGTGATGATGCAAAATGTTGCATTCACAGACAGCAGAGGATTTGTCTGAGTTGACCTTGGGTGGGGCATGGGGACTGTATTAAATGCGAATCTGGGCCTGTAACATGACCTACATCAGGAGCAGAAGTGACTGAGTGGAGAAGCCTGAAAAGAGGGATTGGGGGAAGGGTGTCACTGCCTGACCCAGCCTGGATTTTCCAATACATTTGCCAAACTACACCAAACAATCATAAGGTTATGATTCATCTCATTGTGTTCCCAGCTGCACTTTTCTCTGATTTCACAATGATCCCTGATTCACCAGTCTTTGGAAAATCAGACAAAATCAGCCTCGATACAATATGAAGATTCAGCCCTCCCAATCATCTGGGTGAGAGAATTCCCACTTGAATGAATTCCCACTTCGTGAATTTCTCCTCGTTCTGGTTCGGACTGAGGTTGGAGGGTGTCACTGTTTTCATTTCGAGTCCCATTCCTCCACTGCTCACCACAAATATTGAATGTAACCAGGTTGGCAATATGACCAATGATAAAGGTCTAAGATTGGATCAGGTTCAGTTATCAGAACAAGCCAGTTGGATTTCTTCAGTCAGCTACAAGTAATTAACAGAACCAACTGATGAGTATGATGGAGATGTGGTTAGCACTGCAGCCGCACATCACCAAGGAGCCGGCTTCAATTCCAACCTCAGGTGAGTTTGAACATTCTCCACGTATCTGTGTGGATTCCCTCCCAATGCTCCAGATTGCTCCCAGATTACACAGATGTGCAGCTTAGAGTGGTTTGGCCATGCTAGATTGCCCTTTGTTGAGAGAGCGTCCACTTCATGGTAAACTCTGTCAGTGTGGGGGAATTGAACCTGCGCTGCTGGCCTCCCTCTGTATCACAAACCAGCCATCCAGCCAACCGAGTGGGAGACAGTGTAACTGTTACAGACAGGAACAGGCACAGGCAAAGGGCAAGAGAAACTTTCATAACAAGGAAAATGGTACAATTCAGATAACGGTCAAGATAACAGCTGAAGATAAAAAGTTCTCTGCTCAACATTGTATTTCATAACGGGACAAGTGTTTAGAAGCAGTGTTTGGCTGAATACAATAAAGTGAGACAAAGTGAAATAGCCAGAATTACTAATTGTGATTGGATATAAAATAAGTGCATATTTTTGCAGGAACCCAGGAGGTTGAATGGCTGTAAGTTCCTGTACCTGAAAATGGGAATTCTTTGGAACACTACCTGGAATTCATATTAAAGTGTGTGCGTGTGTGTGTGTGAAGGAGAGAGAGACCGCAATACTGCACTGAGCTGGGTGGTGAGCTCAGACCATGCTCAGGCCTCCTCTGGGAAGAGAACGGACCCCCAATACTAGCCCATCCACTAGGACCTCTGTGCCCCTGTTGAAAAACCATGGTGTTAGTTCCCTTAATCTGCCATGCTCGGGGTCACCTGTGCAGGGTGGCTCCAAACTGAGGAAGTACAACAGTGTGCCCATTGGCCTTTGAAAGATGACACCAGTGTCAGTGAGTATAGAATAGCCAGAGGTATCAGTGCGATGGTGAGTCCCTCCAGCCATGTTGGGTTGGAGAATTGGGGTGGCATTGAATGCAAAGAACACTATGAGATTGAGTGGGTAGTTAATGTAGTGAGTTCGACAAGATAGCACCATGAAACTAGTTCAGTCTGGTACAGACAATCCCTCTGTCACACTCAATAAACATGTCACTGAGACAAACTATTGTTAGATTTATCCCAATGAGTCGAAGACTCTGATGAACCCACAGCCAGTTACAAAGTTGCAGAACAAATGTACATCTAAAACTCTCCCTCATCTTTATTGACGCCAATATCCCCTTCACCTATCATTCCTAGGAATACTGGCTCATGTTGCAGGATGCTGTCGAAATGTCTTCATTTCAGCGTTCTGAAATCTGTGATCTTACATGAAATTGTCTCTCAATCTCTCTTTCGCTTTTGTCCCCAAGATCCGTTTGATTGTTGGTAGTTAAACTGATTTCCCCGCCATCTGTCTCTGGCTGGAACTAAGGAATACGGACTAGGCAATAAGGACTCTGTATCAGAATGATCATGTAACTAGACGGGTAATTCAGAGGCACGGGCTGTGACTCCAAGGCGGTATTTAAAATCCTACCACAGCCGATGTCAGAGCTTAAATTCGAATGACAAAAATTGGAATGAAACCTAATTGCACTCATGTTAACCAGAAACCGTAAAGATTTATTTTCATTATTTCCCTGATAGTCTTTGCTAAAGAAACTTAACATTATTACTCAGTGTGAACTCAGTGTGACTTCAGACCCACAACAACATTGTTGGCTCCATTTTGTCTTGACAAATGGCGTGTCGTCACAGACAATCAGTGATGGACAACAAATGCTGCCCTTGCCCGTGATGCTGGCATCCCGAGAAACAACAGCATGAAAGGTGAAATAAACCAAGGAACGCTGGGTGCTAGAGATCGAAAATAAAATTCTCCATCGTCTGAAATTGTTGGAGAATCTCAGCAGGTATGGCAGCCTCTGTCAGGAGACATGCAGATAACGGTTTGAGTCCAGTGACCCTGTTTCACAACTGAAAGCAAACTGGGAAATAATATTATTTATCCTGGTATCATGGATGGTTGGGTTGGAGGGAGAGGTGGTGGCCAGGTTTAAATTGAATGGATGGAGAAATGGCCAGAAAAAGAGAGGGAAAGAAATAAAAAGTGAACAAAGATGATGAACTGAAAGGAAAACAAAATGGCAAGTTATTCTCACATTTCTCCGTTTTCCCATATTCCTGAATATCGCGTCCATTTAGGTTTGTCCCTGTTTAAAGTGAGTTAGGTTCCCTGTACCTCTCTCCTCTGAGTGTGATGATCAAATCCATTAGCAATACTAGTGCTTCCCTTATATTTGCTGAGATACTGAGAAAGGTAATGTTACATTGTCAACTGGTTCTTTGGAGAGAGAAAATGTTACTGTGGGAGTGTGCAGAGATGCAATTCTTTCTTAACCAGGAAGAGAAACTCAGGTGTGGAAAGAATTTTCAACACTGAGCGCGTGCACGTTGCGTGTGGGAAATTGACTTGTTCCTGATATTGAAAAATCAGTGGAGTTTTCTGTGGATGCTTATCACAGGTTTGTATTGTCAGCTGCTGGGTCTGGTGACCCCACTCTGTACACTGCATTTACAGAGTGTCTGGATCCATGGTAAACAAATGGAGATGGGGCTCCACAGAAGGGAAGCTCTATAAATTTGGAGGTGCAGGACAGTGCATTATCTTTCCTTGGATTTCCCGGGACATTTGTTTAAGTTGGACCAGGTGTCAGTTATGAAACCAAAATTGAGATGGTCACTGAGCTGTGTCCCCTCCTTCAGTATACTGTATAGCCTCACACCAGTGACAGGACTGTGCTGATGCTCACCATGAATTAAACTGGATTAATTCTGGAACTTTCCAGGCAGGAGTGAATAACATAACCATCATCACTGGAGTGCAGTCCTCTGATATATTCACTGGCTGACAGAACCCATGTGTCCGCTGACAGCAATGTATTGTGTCCATCTCCCTGAGGAAGATACAGAAAGAAACTTCGAGAAATACAAGGGAACAGAGTGACTGGTGAAAATGAGTAACAGCAGGAAATTAGAATTAATAAAAGGTATGTCTTTCAAAACCTCACTGAATTTATGGTTGTTATATTGCTGCATCTGATGGGCTCCATCCCAGAGTATTGAGGAGGTGGCAGAGGAGCTAGTGAACAAATTACTGATTATTCTTCAATGCTGGTTAGATTCTGGAAAGGATCCTCCTCCAGTCTGGAAAGCAGCGATTGTAAACCTAAATATTTAAAACAGGACGGAGAGAGCAAACAGCAAACTAAACAGTGGTTAGCTTGATGTAAGCTGTAAGAAAAACATTGGAACCTTTTCTAAGAAATGTGACAACTAGACACTTGGAAAATAGATGCTGCCTGGCCTGCTGTGCTTTGACCAGCAACACATTTGCAGCTGTGATCTCCAGCATCTGCAGACCTCATTTTTTACTTGGAAAATAATGACATGATTCGGTAGAGTCAATCTAGATTCAGGAAGGGGAAGTGATCTTGATCTTTGATAAACCTGCTGGATATTGTGGAGGTTGTCCATTGTGACATCGACGATTGAGAAACAGTGAAAATGAAGTATTTGAATTTTCAAAAGACGGTTGACATGCTTGAATAGAGGTGAGTGCGGAATGTTAGAGTCCATGGATAGGTAGGAGTGGAATACACCGAATGTATTAAAAGTTGGATAATCGAGGGAATGGAGAGAGTAGTATAATTATCTGGAGTGAAGGCTTTGGGGTTTCAGAAGGATCAGTGTTTGGCCAATAGCTCTTTGCAAGATATTTCAGATATGAACAACAAATATCATCATTCACGTTTATGTTCATTAAATAGTGAGAGGTTGGGAAATGCTGCTGTTGAAACAGACCCGGATGTGCTTGGTCATAAGTCACAAATAGATTTTTGACACAGCAGGAAGTAAATGAGATGTGGCTGGTCATGCAAAATGATTGAAGTACCAGAGTAAATGTATCTTTCCCAATGATAGTGTTTTGTTGAGAGACTGTTAGATGTATTGTGTACAGGTTTAATCAGCAAAGGGGTTTCACCAGACTAAACCCTGGCATGATGTTACCATGAGGAGAATGGGAAGAAACTTGTGCTTAATAAAGTGTGTTAAGGTGTTTGTGAGTTTATATTTTAAAAAGTGCTGAAGCACATTGAATGTTGAAGATACAAACTTGCCTTATTAGACCAATTAAAGAAATGCCCAGGCAAATTCACATTTCCTATGTATTGGAGTGAAAATATATCCACTGTAAATAGATTGGCTGGTGCCTGTTCTCGTCGAGGACAGATCTGCACGGTAACAGCATGTAGATTGTGGTTTTTGAGGGTGGTGGTGGTGCGAGGTTCAGCCAGTTACAGTATTGCAAATGGACAACACAGCAGAATCATCTAGCCTGCGATAAGAAAACATGCATCATTCTCCCTCACTACTAACTTCCCGAGAGCAATGGGTGATGGGAAATGTGATCAATAGCCAACGGTGCCAACATTCAATCCAGTCCAGTAGTTTTTGTGAACTGAAGGAACCATACTGAAAGGGGTTAAATGCAAATGTTTGTTCAGTGACTGTGAGTGATGCTAGTCTCCATGGATCCTAGCTATGTCACTGGATGTTTTCTGTCTCCTATTAGTAAGGGGCCTCTTGCAATGTTTCATGCCATTACAGCAGCAGATACATTAACTCCACCGTTCAAAGGGATCAGCAGCTGCAGAGACAGAAAAAGGAGATTCAAACATCTGAGAATAGTCTGGAATGATGCATTCATGGATCAGAATCTGAGAACATTCGACTGGAATGCTGCAACAATGGACAGGAGTTTATCCTCGGGTCTTTTCTTTTTTTCCTGGTCTTCGATTCAATATCGGATATATTGTGCACTGATGATTATCCAGGCGGGTTACTATCCTATCCTCGCTATTGTTGGTGTTCCTGGTGAGTTTCTTCATCTCGATCCATGTATTAATCTCTTCAATCATGGCGAACTTCGTTACTATTTCTGTTACATATATTTGACAAAGACGGCAACTAATGTCTTCAGTTTCAAATGCAAATTCCATCGATTACCCAAAAATTTCAGAACCGCCCACACCCCCGCCCTCACAAACATCTGAGAACGAGACTGTTCACAATACCGAATTTAAATAAATAAAATTCATTTATGTCTCGGTATTCTGTCCATCACAAAACCTATCCACTACCAGCTCGATTATATGCCCAGTCACCATCTTGGTTTCAATGCTGACGCTTAATAAACCATGATCTATGCTTTGGTAAAATTCAGGCATTATGGTTACACCTCTCCTTTAAGCACTCTTTCAGTTGCAAATATTTCGATCGCAACTTTGTCCTTGTCTCTAAAATAACTTAATGACTGAAACACTCTCTCTGCGCAGTAATGTCGGAAGAAATGTAATTCAGATGCACAGGTTATTACACAAAAATAATACTGTTCCACATCCTACCACTGACAATGTCAGAAGGTAAATACAAAAGACAGGAATTGGAAATTACAACCATAACATTTCCAGCATTTTGTCTGTACGTTTATCTATTTCACCGATGTCCTTTGGTAAATAGAACTTGCATTATTTTCTGGTCTGGCTTAAGATTAAAGTGACACCCACAGCAATGTGCTTGGTTCTGTACTGCCTGAAAGAATGACCTCACAGTAAATGACATTTGGTTAGGTCAACAAATGCTGCCCCTGTCAGCGATGCAGACATTCCAAGTAATAACAAAATTAAAGGTTAAATAAAGCAAAGAATGATGCAACAGATCAGAAACAATAAAGAACGAGAAAGTGCCAGACAAACTGAGAAGATTTGGCAGCCCCCTCGGGTCGAGAGAAAAATAGAATTGTCAATTCGATTCTAATGACCACACATCAGAACTGAACACAGTTGGGAAATAGCGTGATTGATGTTGGTGACACCGAAAAGCCAGTGGAGATGCAGGCAACTGAAGACCTGGAGAATGTTTATCCAGTAATTTTCCCTGATTACGTCATCAGAAGATCACAAATGCACTGGTTGAAGCAGGATAAAGGCACAGATAAGGAAGCTGACATAGAGTTATCCGAAAGTTTCTTTTTGATCAGATAAGTGGAACAGAAGGAGCAAGTACTTTAGCTCTGCTAACGTGATTGAATTAAGCAGAAGATGAGGAGTTACAAAAGTTATATCAAAAAACATTTAGCAAAGAAAGAGAATGAATGCATTCCTGTTGTTATTACTTAACAAATGATGTCTTAATGTGGAAATGAGACCAGCGCACATTGAAGCAGATCAGGCGTGGACAGAAATTCTTCAATTTTTTTTTCCTGTTGGGTATAGAAAGGAGGCGCTGCGAGTGGCACATGAGCTAACAGTTGGAGATCATTTCGGGGTTAGGACATTACAGGCTGGAATACAAAGATACTTTCACTGGCCTGGACTACACAAAGATGTAGTTGAATTTTGCCAGATGTCTCAAACATGTCACACAGACAGTAATAAACCTGCAACTTTAATACCTATTCCAACATTTAAGGAACCTTTCGAAAGAGTCTTGATAGATTGTGTAGGCCCCTACCTCAAACAAAAAGTGGAAATAAGTATTTATTAACAATAATGAATGTGTCAATTAGATTTCCAGGGGCAGAACCATTATGCATCATCACAGCTAAAAGAGTTGTAGAAAAATGCTTATTTTTTTTACTAGGTACGGACTACAAATAGAGATCCAGACAGATCAAACCTCACATCCGAACTATTCAAGGAGATGGTGGATAACTTGGGAATAAAGCAATTCAAATTTACTGCGTACTGTTTGGAATCACAGGGAGCATGAGAGAGATGGCATCAAACACTGAAGACTATGTTGAGATTTTATGGTCAGGATTATCCAGATGATTGCGATAAGGAAATTCCTTTTGAACAATTTGTGATCACAGATGCACAGAATGAATCGACCAAATTCAGTCTATTTAAATTAATTTGTGGGCATAAAGTAAAAGGACCATTAACATTGGTTAAGGAGAAATTAATAAGTCAGAATTCAGAGACCATCCATTTGGATGATGTGTCAAATTTTAGGGAACAATTAAATACAGGTAGACAGCATTTAAAAGTATTGCAGCATATAATGAAACAGGAAGTGGATCAGAAATCATAAATTGGCAATTTTGCAATTGGGAGTAAATTATTGGTGCTACTTCCAGTAACAGTTGAACCTTGAAAAGCAAGTTGTGGCGTATCTTATCAAATTGGGAAGAAATTGAATGAGGTGAACTATTTGATACGGACTCCAGACAGGATGCGATCTCACGGAGTGTCATGTGTATAATCTCAAAAGGTATTTTGATCGGGAAGGAAAGCAAGAGGAGAAGGTGTTAATGATTACAGCACAGAAGGAAGAACCAAGTTCAGAGGATTCTGAATTGGACATTCTTCAAATCAAATTGGAGAATGAGGAAGTTGTCAAAAATTGGGATAAATTATTGAGTTACCTTACACAAGAAAAGAAAAGTGACCTGAAAGAGTTTTTACTATCTTGTGAAGAGATATACGTCAATAAACTGGGAAGTACGAACATAATTGTGCATGATGTAGACACAGGAGATGCTGTTCTGATTAAGCAACATCCTTATGGCCATGACTGTCCAAAATTGGCACAGGTTCAGAAGGAGATAGAGCGCACACTCCAATACGTCATAATCGAAGTGAGTTACAGTGACTGGAGTTCACATATAGTCATGGTACCAAAGCCAGATGGTACCCAACGGTCATGTGTGGACTATCACAAAGTCAGTGCCGTTACAAAGACTGATGCATATCCAATTCCATGTTTGGAGAACTGTGTCAAAAAAGTGGGAGAAGCTACTTACATTTCTAAGTTGGATTTGCTCAGAGGCTACTGGCACGGACCTCTGTCAGAGAAAGCAAAGGCAATTTCGGCTTTCATAACGCCAAAGGGACTATATCAGTTCAAATTGTGGCATTTTGTATGAAAAACGATCCTGCCACATTTCAGACAATTGATAATAATTGCCTGATTACCCAACTGTGTGGTCTACGTTGATGACCAGGTGGTTTTTAGTCACTCATGGAAGGATTATTTACAGCATTTATCGGACTTGTGCGATTAACTTCAGAAGGCAGGCTTGGTGGTAAACTTAGCTAAAAGTGAATTTGAGAAAGCCCAAGTCTCGTCCGTGGGTCACGTTATTAGACATGGACAAATGGCCCCATGAGATATGAAACGAAAGTAGTTGGGGAATGTTTCACACCGCCGACAAAAAAGAAATATGCAGTACTACGGTTCATGGGATTGACTGGATTTTACCGAAAGTTTGTGCCAAACTTTAAGCAGCGCGGCAGCTCCACTCACCAAATTGTCAAGGGCAAGAACTCTCAGTGGACAGAGGACTTTCAAAAGGCATTTTACAGCCTAAAGACTGTATTAACACTGCTCCCAGAATGAGCTACACTAGATTACATGAAGCCTTTCAAGGTGGCTATCGTTGCCAGTGATGTTGGTATTGGTCCGGTGTTCCTGCAGGAGGATGATGGGGGAATAGAAAGACCCATCAGGTATTTTTCTTCGAAGTCGAACGTTCATCAAAAGAAATGTTTAACGGTGGAGAAAAAGACTTTAAAGTTAGTGTTGGCATTACACCATAACTGTGTTTATATTACCAGCAATGCATCTGAGACAATTGTATACACTGATCACAACACATTTGTGGGAAAAACTAAGGACAAAAATGCCAGATTGCTTAGATGGAGCTACTTGTTGCAGCCATTCAATCTGACAATTGTGCATGTGGAAAGTCGCGAAAGCGTGAAAGCTGATGAGTTATTGAGACTCGAATGAAATACGGAGATGTTCGGTGGTGGGTGGAGGGTGACCTGAATTTGAAAGGGTTTGTGCATGTTTGAATGTTTACAGTTAGCATAGTGTATCTGTCTGTTTTGAGACTACTGACTGGGTTTGAAGGGTTAAAAATGCAGCCGTCTTTGAGCATTGATGGTTCTTTTTTTTAGTGGGGGGAGACATGTCACAAAGCAAGTACCTTATTTGTCAAAAAGCTGTTCCTTGGCTCAAGGAGACTCTATCCTTGGTTTTTTTTTCGCAGGGACAATAAAAAGGGGCCAAGCTCCTATCAGTCTGGTTTGGTACAGAGATGAAAAGGATTTTTTAGAGGCCTTTTGTTTATATGGAAACAGATGAGACTTCAAGCCAAAGTGGTCATGCTTTATAAGTGACCAGTATAATGAACGGAGAGTAGTGAGCTATTTTATCTGAACTAGCTGAGCTGAATTGAGCTGAGCAGTTTTCAGTTGAGTTTTGAACTGGGAAGTTAATCTGGGAGCTGTGTGGAAACTCTCTCTCTTTTCTGACTTTCAATTTCAACCTGGAAGTATTTGTTCCATTTGTACTGGTTTTTATTGGGAGTTTGATTATCGGGACAGTTGTGTATGCTCGGAACAGCATAATTAAGTCTAGTTGAATGGGTTGAATTCTGTCGTGATTCTTTATTCTGTTCTTTGTGTTTCATTGTGTAATTTTATGAATAAAGTTGTTGTCTGTTTTAAAATGTAGCAGTCATCCTGGCTAAATTACTCCTATTTCAATTCTCTTTCCCAGTCCCTTTCCAATATGGCCATTCTTGGTGTCCTCCATTGCCACAATGAACAAGATCTCATCTGTGTAGCCTACACCCCAGGGACTCAACATTGAATTCTCCAATTGCAAATAACCTCCCTTCCAATGCCCCGATTCCCTTCCCAGAACCTCCCCTCCCTTCCATTCCTCTGAGCAAGCTTTTGTCCAGCTACCGAGGAACTGGACTCAGCCATCCCATCGCCAACCCGCTGATACCCTTGATCTGTGTTCACTTATCCCTCACCTCCTTACTCTGCCTACTCCTCCCTCACCCGCCACTTTATCTGTAGAGTCACTTACTCCCATCCACAGTCCTGACGAATGGTTATATCCAAGGCGTTCACTTCTCAACGTCTGGATGCTGCCTTGCTTATTCTGTTCTTCCAGCTTCCTGCGTGTGTATTTTGGATTCCAACATCTACTTTTTTTTTAATAGTCTTCTTGTGTAATAGGCAGGAGTGAGTGAACGCATTGCGCCTCTAGTTATCCAACAGATCAGATGGGTGGAATGGCTTTCTTATATTACTGTGAAACCAGCTAGAGTTGCTGAAGGTGTTCCTCTTTCTTTTAACCATGGAAATGTTTAGTGCCCAACAGTGCTATTGATCAATGTTACCTTTACTTTAGCAGCACAAACTTGAATGTTGTCCAGATTTGATACCTGAGTACCTTAGGAGGTGACTCATTGTTCTGAACATTGTATAATCTTCACAGAACATCCGCACCTCTGATCGTATGACAGAGGGAAAGACATTGATGACGCAGCTGAAGATGGTTATACCGAAGAGGCTACCCTGAGGATTGCCCACAGGGACATCCAGGGACTGGGAGGATTGATGTCTATCAGCCCCATTGTGTTCTGAATGATTCATCCAGTGGGGAGTTTACAACTGATTCCCATCAATTTCAATTTTGTTCAGTTTTCTTGACATCTCGCTCAATCAAATACTGCCATAATATCAGGGCCAGTCACTTTACACTGTGTTAATATCTTCTATCCATTTCAATAGGCCAAGGTATATGTGTGGGGAGCGTTTCCTTCTCTCAGGGGATAGTGACGGTTGGGACCAGACAGTTGGGGAGGCCAAATCACTGAAATGTTTGGGGGGTGCGAGTGGGTGTCAGTGGACTTTGAACCGTCAGAGAGTCGAGGGCTACAAAGAATGGGCATAAAAGAGAAATTGCAGCCGGGTGCAGATCAGCCCTGACTTACTGAATGGAAGGGCAGGTCTGAGGGGCTATGTAGCCTGGTTTTATTCCAGTATACCCCATAGTCCAGTCACTTCGCGGCCTCTTCCATTTCCTGTGTTACTGATTTCAAGTAACTGAATAGACTGATCCTGTTGCTGTGTAACTGGATACTGGTGCTGCATGATCTGGTTACAGTTTTATAGGCCTCCACCTGTAAATGTGTATCCGGCACCAGGGGTTGAAAGGCCTCATTCTGTTCTGGTGTAATTGAAATCCATATTGACTAAATCTTGGAGAAAGTGACTCTGCAGATGCTAGAGATTAGTGTCGAAAAGTGTGGCACTGGAAAAACACGGCAGGTCAGGCAGCATCACAGGAACAGGAGAATCGACGAATTGGACGTTCCTGATAAAGGGTTTCTGTCCGAAACATAGATTCTCTTGCCCCTCGAATGCTGCCTGACCTGCTGTGCTTTTCCAACATCACATGTTTCGACGTCTACTGCACCAGCCAAGTCAGTCTTCCTGGTCACTTCATCCAATTACATTAAGAAAATTGTCAGACACAAACTTCCTCGCACAAAGCCACACTTATTATTCCTAATCAAAATCTAGCTTTCTAAACGCACGTACATCCTATCCCTCAGAACCTTCTCAAGTAACTTACCTACCACGGATGTTAAACGTACTGATCTGTAGTTCCAAGGCTTTTTTATGCAGTTCTCCTTGAATAAGGGCATGGCATTTGCTACCCTCCAGTCTTCCGGGACGTCCACAGTGGTCAGTGATGATCAACATTATAGTCCAGGGTCGCCAAAAATTCTTCTGGAGCCACTTGAGGTGTTTTTGGATATATCGGGTAAGGACCATGAGATTTATCCACTTTCAAAAATTCTAGTATGTCCAAATCTCCTCTACTATGACATGGATTGTCCCTAAGATATCATGACTAACTTCCTCAAGTTCTGAAGTCATCATGTCTTTCTCCACGGTAAACATACAGTAGAAATATTCGTTGAGGATTTCACCCATCTCTTATAGTTGCACACATACTTGTCCACATTGGTCTTCGATGGGTCAAATTTTCTACCCAGTAATTGCTTTTTCTTTTAATATATTTAAGTAACTTTTTGGATTTATCCTAATCGTCTCAGCCAAGGCTCTTTCTTGCCCCCTTTTCACCCGACTGATTTCTTTCTTCAGTGAACTCCTGTGTATCTTCTATATCTCCAGGGATTCCCTTGATCCCAGCTGCCTGTACCTGAGCCACGCCCGAAGTTTGAACATGAACCTGTTGACCAGTTTTGTCCCTCTCCATAACTATATGAAAACTAATAGAACTATGGTTACTGGTCCCAAAGTGCTCCTCCCCTATTAATTCAGTCACTTGTCCAGCCCTATTTCCTAAGAAAAGTTCGAGTTTTGCCCCTTCCCGAGTAGGACACTCTATATAATGCTTGAGGAAACTTTCCTAATGCATTTAACCGATTCTATCTCATCAAATCCCTGAATGCTCTAGCCGTTTCAGACTGTATTAGAAAAATTAAAATCCCCTAGAATGATAACTCTATTGCTCCTGCAGGTCTCCCCTCTCTGCCTGCATATTTGTTACTCTCATTCATGTTGACTTTTTGGGGGCCTATATTACAACCCCAACACCTCACCATTCCATTCCTATTTCTTAACTCGACCCACAAAGCCTCATTGGGTGATCCATCAGTTATTTTATCTCTGATTACTGATGTGGTACTCCTCTTAATCAGAAATGCAACTCCCCCTCCCCTCCTTCCACCATCTCTGTCTCACCTAAAGCACCTGTTCCCTAGCTCATTAAGCTGTCAGTCCTTTCCATCACTTAGCCATATTTCTGTAATGGCTATAATATCCCAGTCCCACCTACATATCCACACCCTGAGTTCATCGGCCTTACCTGTCAGCCCTCGTGCATTGAAACAGATGCAATTTAATCCAAAATGCATTACTTTCTCTCTGTCGTTTTCCAGACTAACCTTACTATGTCTGATTACTGTATCTCCTTCCACTTGCCTCCCTGCTCTTGAGGATATGACCACTTGCCAATCTAGTTTAAACCCTCCCTTGTAACCCGAGCAAAACTGGCCGCAAAGACATTGGAATCCCCTCCAGTGCAAGTCTCTGGCGTTAATCTCCCACTCAGGAGATTATCACTGTCAAGGTATTTTTATAGAATGATTCCTCTAGCTCTCTGTAATTACGCTGCAGGACCTCATCCCTATTTCTACAGATATCATTTATGCCAACGTGCATAATGATTTCTTCTGCTCCCCCTCCCCCTTGAGAATGTTCTGCAGCCACTTGGAGACATCCTGGACCCTAGCAGCTGGGAGGTAACGCACCATCTTGGATTCCCGTTTACAACTACAGAATCTCTGATCTGTCCCATTAACAATCGGCCCTCTTAACTTTAACGCCCTGTTTACCTTTACCCTTTCCCGCTGTGCCCAAGAGCCAGTGGTCCTACCACTAACCTGGCAACTGCTGCTTTCCCCTGAACGGACATCGAATCCAACAATCCAAAATGGTGCACTTGTTTCCGAGGGTAATAGCCACAGGGGATTCCTGCAATCCCTGCCTACTCCCTTTGTCATTCATGGTGGTCACCGATCTACTCTCTAACTGGAACATGACAGGAAGCAAGGAACGCCTGTTGGATTAAATTGTGTTTATTTAAATACAACAGGACTGACAGGTAAGGCTAATGAACTCAGGATGATGAACGTTGGACTGGAATATTACAGTCATTAAAGAAACATAACTAGGGGCGTGTCTATGAATTTGTCAGTATCTCGGATGACCCTCAGTGCATCCTAGATTAGATTACCTTCAGTGTGTAAACAGGCCCTTCGGTCTAACAAGTTTGCACCGACCACCGAAGAGCAGTCCACCCAGACCCACTCCCTTACACGCAACACTCCGGATAATTAAGCATGACCAATTCGACTAAACTGCACACCTTTGGACTGTGGGAGGAAACTGCAGCACCCAGAGGAAACCAATGCAGACAGGGGGAGAATGTGCAAACTCCACGCAGACAGTTGCCCGAGGCAGGATTTGAACACTGGTCTCTGGTGCTCTGAAGCAGCTGTGCTAACCCATGATCCACCTTGCCGCTCAGCGTCGCTCCCTAACACGGTCTCCCAGGAGCTGAAGCTGGGTGCAGTGCCCACACGTGTAGCCATCAGGGACGGTGGAAATCTCCCTGAGCTACCACATCTCACAAGATGGAGCGTGTAACTGCCCTAAATGCCATCTCGACTGCTGTAACAATAAAGTTAAAAGGACTTTTTTTGAGTTTACCTGTACATTTTGCTGAGCTGAGCTGTCCAAAGCCTCTCGTGTGAAAGACTTCCTGCTTACTCTGCTGCCAACGGCATGTCTCTCTACACCTCCACATTTAATTTTGGTCAGGGAAGGAAGGAGACACGACAGTGATGTAGTGTTTAGGCCTTCAGCACTCCTTGACACCTGGCCCCAGACTACCTGCTCCCCAGTGCAGGTCTGCTCTTGGCCTTGGAGGATGTCTTGCTGAGGTCTTTCTTCTGGTAGTGGTGACTGTGTCGATGCAATCCTCACTCTAACAGGCAATCCATGTTATTGCAGTCCTCTCGTACTTTCTGTCCATTTGTATTGCGTTTATGAATTCCTTGAATCCCTCGATTGCATTCCAAACTGTGTCTTACTCCATAGTTAGAGAGGTCGATATTTTTGTCAATACAGGTTTATTGGAAAAGAACACCATTAGACGTAGGGGCAACAATATGTCTATCATCTCACTGAGTCTGCTTTTCCTTCGATCAGGTTATATTTATTTCGTTAATCCCCCATTCCACTTTCCTGTGATTTCCCCGTGACGCTTGTATAAAAATCTGTCTGTCTCAGCCTTGAAGATATTTAATGATGCAGCCTCAACAGTCCTCCGAATTTTCTACAATTGTTTTCCTCTCACTGATATGAGACTTGGTGGTCCTTAATCTAGTGACTTCCCCACTCCATCTTGCATAAAATTGCAATTCTTCCTCAGCTCCTGTGTCAATTTGCTCAAGGGTCAAAAGGTCACAGCGCCTGAGACCCGGGTTCAATTCCCGACTCAGGCGACTGACTGTGTGGAGTTTGCACGTTCTCCCCGTGTCTGCGTCGGTTTCCTTCGGGTGCTCCGGTTTCCTCCCACAGTCCAAAGATGTGCGGGTCAGGTGAATTGGCCATGCTAAATTGCACGTAGTGTTAGGTAGGGGCAAATGTAGGGGTATGGGTGGGTTGCGCTTTGGAGGGTCAGTGTGGACTTGTTGGGCTGAAGGGCCTGTTTCCACACTATAAGTAATCTAATCTAAAATAAAAACGCTCTTGACATTTCACTTTGGAATACCCCGGCCAGAATTCATTTTGTGCCCTTGCCACAGTAAATGCTTTCTCCAAGTGTTGTTTAACATGGAGGAGGACTGATTCAGCTGAGGAACGACATTACGGGGTAATCAGTAAGAGACACTTTTGTCCATGTTTAATTTCTGTTATTTATGTAATATATGATTCCGTGAGTAAGCCTATGTCGGGCTGTTTCTTGACTAGTCTGTAAGGCAGTTGTTCCAAAGTTGGCACCAGATATCAGGTGTTCATAAGGAAGACTGCAAGTTATAAAGTGATGTTTCTAATGTTGACTTTTCCGGTGCCCATTTCCATGCCAGTTGGTCCATCCGGTTTCATTTGTTTGAAACTTCGTAGGGATTGGTACAACTGAATGACTCATTAGACAATTTCAGAGAGCGATTGGGAGTCAATGACATTGCTTTAAGTCTGGAGTTGAATGTCAGCCAGACCAGGTGAGGATGGAAGTTTCCTTCATTGCAGGATATTAGGGAACAGGTGAACTTTTCTGACAATCGGCAATGATTTCATTCTCAGCAGTAGATTCTTAATTCCAGGGATATTTTTACATTATTGGATTGAATTTCCACCATCTGCAGTGGTGGGATTCAACCTGGATCCACAGAACAGGAGCTGATTTTTCTGGATTTATAATCTATTGGTAATACCATGAGACATATTGGAATCACATGTTGTACCCCGCTGCCATTTCTTGTGTTACCCTGCTTTTCATTCATTTCTTATGTTATTCTGGAATCTCATCCTTCATTAAATCCAGATTGAAATACACAGTCATGAACGCCTTCTCGTCTACTCGAATTTCATTCAGTCTGTTTTGTTTGAACAGACATTTCAAGGCAGCTGTACACGAGAGAAGAGCAGGAAAAGATAATGAGTGATTGTGCACTGTCTGTGTCATCGGACCAGCATGTCTGTCGAGGAAGTATTTATTGTGGGTCACAAAACCTCAATTATTATGTCATGGATGGAGGCCATTCAGCCCATTGTGGAGTCACAAGCTCTCGAACTGCACAATTGGTGTTATAGAGAGTGTGTGAAGAGAGATTTTGTGAGAGAGAAGTAAACAGAGAGAGAGAGAGCAAGTGAAGGGAGATAAACTGAGAGCGGAGAGAAAGTGGAGCCACTGACTGAGTGTGAGAGGAAGAGGTGTTAGATGAGGGTGAAATTGGATAGATCAGAAGACTGCATTACGGTAGATAAATATGGACAGACAGAAGTTAGAAGCTTTATTTAGAAATTCCTCTGGTCGGCAAGTCCTTTGTCTGGGCGCCATACACTGTGAGCACTGTGCTGATACTGGCTGTCATCCCAAATTATTTACTTTGACCAATATCACAAAGCTGGGTTACTGACAGCTAAACAGATCCCATGAGGCCAATAGGTTGGTTCCATGGAGAAACCAGAGCTTTTAATTAGTCTGTGTCAAGAGCAGCAGGAAATGATAACCACCACCCTTCCTCCACGAACCCCCCCCCCCCCCCCCACCCCTACCCCCTCTCCACACCCACACACACCGATACTGCGTGAGAGACTAGGCCAAAGAATCTCAGTAAGGGGACTAACTGACAGAAGTGAAATCACGATCTTAGCTGTAGGTCAAATAATGATTGATAAAGTTTGCACACCTCTTTCCTAGTGATGTAATTCACATATTCACATTTCAATTTATATAGCTCAATATCAGGAGTGTATTTTAATAACATTATCTCTTTGTACTTTGCATATATTGGTGGGTGCACAAAATCATTTTGTTCCTATATTTTATATTGCATAAACGCATTTCATTAATATTATCTCTGCTAATTCCTCACTGTAGATGTATTCTTGAATCTGCACTTCATATGAGTTATAGAGGGTAATATTGCAATTCTGGTAACTGGGGAACATCACTGTCCCTCCACCCAGTCTAATCAGCCATGTCCCCCAGTCCTCTCCATCTTCTGTCTTTTCACCAATATTATAATCACAATGTAATCGAAGTCCATGAAGTGACACTTCATGACAGTTCATTAACATCGATAACATCAACAGCATGATCCACACCTGCCCTCCCTGATCCTGGAATAACAATCTGAACTGGGTTTGTCATGTGCAATTCTCTGTTAACGTATTCATGCTGTTTGTTTGTTGTAACCCACGTTTTTTTGGCACATTTTGCTCTCAGATCATGGATGACTGATTTTGCAATGACTGATCAGTAGTTATGGGATTTATTTCTGTACATATGAACAGAGAAGCATGTTTATGTTTCGTTAAATTACTGGCATTGCCTCCATATCCAAGGCTGACTGAATGATTACACACAAACAATCTGCCAACTTCAACATTCTTTCCTTCAGTCATACCCATATCACACCCAGAATGCATAAATGTTCAACGTTATTTTGAATGTTAATAAAGTAACATTGAATTCAAAGGGGTTAACTGGAGATATTTGTTCAGTGATTGTAATGATGTCAGTCTCCGTGGATCGTATGCGTCCTTAGAGAGTTCCTCTCTTCTATCAATAAGGGCATGCTTTCAGTGTTGTATCCCATAGTATGAGCGAGAGCATGGCCAACAGCAGTAACAGGGATTAGCAGCTTCAGAGAGAAGGACAGGACAGATGGGAATCTGGGAACATTAGACTGGAATGTCCCAACAATGGATAGGAGTTTATCCTATGGTCTGTACTGGCTTTCCCAGCCTTGGATATCATTAGCATCGCGGATTGAAGATGTACTGATGGTTATTCAAGCTGGTTACTATCCTATCCTTGCTACAGTTGGTGTTCCTGGTAAGTCACTCTGTCTGTTTAGTGAAATGGTCTGAACTGAATCGATGCTCATTATATGTAGATTTTGGAAAGGTGCAAGCCAACGTTTTCAGCTCCAATCAAAGATTCCATTCCTTAGAAATTATAACTAGCAAACTATTATTTACAAATTACTCCCCAATACGCGAGGGTAAAACACATTGTTCTCAACCTCTTTGATTCATTTTCTCCTGCAAAGTGTACATCTCCATACCCTCTCCACATACCGATCCTTTCCAATACCACCATTAAGACGTCCCAGTCTCCTCCTCAGCTTCAGTTCAATTCCTGAATAAATCATCGTTTTTGCCTTTGTTAATTCCAGACACATCTGTTTCAAGTCCCATGCTAACCACGTGTCCATTGTAAAATACTTGCACTTGAGATTTTTAACTTGTTCTCTGTACAAAGTCTGAAAGATGGGCAGACAGTGTATGGTGGGTCACGTCATTGGCTCGTACTCTAGAACCACAGAATAATAATCTGTTGATATCGGCTTGCCTTATGCCCATTAGAGAAGGCAGTGGGTCATCTTTCTCTGGTCAAGTCTCTGTTTAACTGCAAACCCACGGCAATTTGTTTTACTATTTATTGTCCTATGGAACAGGTGAAACAACCACTCAATTCAAGCTCGGCATAACATACTGGCCTGACCATGGTCGCACACATCCCGTGCCGGCAGAACAAAAGGAAAGGTAGCTCCCTTCCTCTGCCTGCATCCCATATTCCAACGGCTCATTTCTATTCAGTTAGGTAGACATTCACTGTTTTAGATGTGTTCTTTGTGTTTGGGTCTCTGCCAAGAGTGATGTCCATCTCCATGGGCACCTCCGGTGCTTGCTTTATTAATGCTGACCTACAGAAGTGAAGCTGTTTTTAAATTCTAGATCAATGGTTTCCTGTCTCACACGAAAGAAATGGAGCCAGCTAAGTGATGGAAAGGAATTATTGTGATCAAACCTGAGAGTGTTGTTGAGGCAGTATTTGGGGTATTGTGGACAGATTTTCTTTCCATTATAAGGAGTGATCTCCTTCCCACACAGAGAGTGAAGAGGAGTTCCACCCGATTAATCCCTGAGATGATGGCACCATGAGCAGTGAGTGAAGGTTGATCTCCAGCGCTGTGAGAGAATAAGAGGTGATTGCATTGAACCCTGAGAGTTATTGACAATCACTCCTTATATTCTAAACAGACAATGAGAAGGTGATAAATTCCATGACTGCTATTTCACTCAGGATGCATGATTCGGGATAGTTTAAGTGCCTGGGCGGATGTTACCCCCATCCACCCCAACCCCTACTCCCCATTGAGAGAGACGGAGAGGTCCAAGTTTTGAATAAACTCTCCTCACATTAGTACAGTGCAGGTGGTGTGTGATCCTGCACTGAATGTCATTTTATCCACCACCCCGACAGTAGCCACAATACCTTCATTCTAAAACAGTTAACTATTCCCAACAGCTTCTGACTTTCATGAAGAACATGAATCTATCTTCTCAGAGATGCAGGGTACTTCCTTAAGGTTTAGAACAGAAGTTTATAAGAAATTGGTTTATAATAAATTAGGACAGTTAACTCATCGGGTCTGCTCCGTCTTTCAATCATCGCCGATAGGTTTCTCAAACCCATTCTCCGTCCTTCTCCCCATAACCCTTTATCCCCTGGATAATCAAAGACTATCTATCTCCATGTCAAATATCATCAAAGACCTGCCCCCACAGCCTTCTATGGCAATAAATTTCAACGATTCACCATTCTATGTTCAGTTCTTATAGTCAATGCTCCCAATCATAATTGAAATTACCCTCCTAACTACTGCCTCAACCTGCAAGCTGACCTTGAGAGAACACTACACTAGAACTCCCAAGTCCCTTTGCACTTCAGATTTCTGAATTTTCTCACTATTTAGAAAATAGACCATGCCTCTATTCTTCGTGTCAAAGTGCATGACCTCACACTTTCCGACGTTGGAATTCATCTGACTATCTCTTTACCTGCCCAAATCCTTGTTCATCCTCTCCGCTTCCTCAATACGATCTGTTCATCTGCCTATCTTTGTATCGTTTGTAGACTTAGCCAGTGTGCCCTGAATTCCCTCATCTGGATTGTTAATGTAACAAGTAAAAAGTTATGATTCCAACACTGAGCATTCTGGATCACCACTTGTCACCGGCTGCCATCCTGAGAAGTACACTTTTTTCCCCACTCTCTGCTTCCTGCCAAACAGACAAGCTTCTATCCATGCCACTGCCTTGCCTCTAACAGCACGGACCCATATCATACTCAGTAATCTCCTGTGTGACACCTTGTCAAAGGCCTTCTTGAATTCCAGGTGGATAACACCCATTGGCTGTGCTTGGTCGAGCTGCTAATTTCCTCTTCAGAGACTTCCAATAGATTTGTCAGGCATTAACTTCCCTTGATGAAATCATGCTGAATTTGCCCTAATTCACCAAACATTTTCAAGTATTCAGAAATCTCATCCTTTACAATGGATTCCAGGATCTTACCTACGACAGAGGTTAAACTATTCATGGTGGTTGTTTTATTTTCGTCTTTTTCCTTACTCTCTTGTTAAAACGGGTGTCTCGTTAATGGGTTTCCTGTGCTCTGGGATCATTCCTTACTCTAGTAGTTCCTGAAAGATCACCACAATTGGCTCCACTCCCTCTTCATCTATCTCCCTTAAAATACTGGATGTAGTCGATCTGGTCAAGGTTATTCACCCACCTTCAGGCCATTACATTTTTTACTAGAATGTTCTCCATGGTGGTGGTGGTGGTGGGAGGGGGGGGGCATCATACTCAGTTCTGGGCCCTCAATCTCTTGAATGTTTAAGGTATTACTCGTGCCTTCCACCATGAAAGATGATGCAAAGTAATTATTCAGTTCCTTGGGCATTTTATCGTTCGCTACTGCTATATCTCCAGTATCATTTTCCAGCAGTCCAATGTTCACTTTTGCCACTCTTTAGTACTTTATATATCGAAAGAAACTGTTACAGTCTTCTTTTATATTACTGGCTAGCTTACCCCCATATTTAATAATCTCCCTCCTTATTTTATTTTGTTTGCCCTCTGTTTTGTCTTTGTAAGCTTTCCAATCCTCAGGTTTCCCACTGCACTTTGACACATTATATAAGTTCTCTTTTGCTTTTCTGCTATACCTAACTTCCCTAGTTAGCTATGGTTGTCACATCCTCCCAATCCCAGCTTCTTTTTCCTCAGGATAAATCTCTGCTGTATCCTGAATTACTCCAAAAAAACTCCTACCATTGCTGTTGCACTGTCTTTCCTGCTGGGCCCGTCTCCCAGTCAATTCTACGCAGCTCCTCACTCAAGTCTCTGTAATTCTCTTTATTCAGCTTTAATAGCATTACTTTTGATTCTATCTTCTCCATCTGAAAGTGCAGAGTAAATTCAATCATATTATGTTCACTGTCACCTTAAGCTCCCCTCACCTAGTCTGCCTGCACAATCTGTTCCAAAAACCATCTCATGCACCTCCCACACATTCATTTTCTTGCCAACCACAATCAATCTGAATTCCCACTCCACCCGTATAATAAAATCCCACATGATCGCTGTAGCTTTGCCTTTCCGACAGATCTTTCTAGCTCCTGGTGTATCTTACACCACAGCTCCCTGTATATGACTCCAACTGCATTATTTCACATTTTTGATACCCCAATTCTACAGAAACAGATTCTACACCATCTGACTTTATTTAATTTCGTATTATTGATTATTGATTCAATTCCATTCTTAATACTCAGACAACTGTGTCTCTCTGCCCACCTGCCTATCTTTTCCACAGGATGAATATCCTTGAATATTCTGCTCCCAATCCTGATCCTCTTGCACCGATGTCACTGTAATGCCCACTATGTCGGACCTGCCCAATTTATGGATGAGTCACAAGCTCATTTACCTTATTCCTTATACTGTATGCACAGTTCAGTATTGTATTACCTGGCACTCTTCTCATTGTCATTTGTTTGTCCAGCTGTTGGTACCTACATGGACCCTGACCACTGGATCATTCCCCTCCCGCTCCAAGTTCTGCAACCCAGATGATATATCCCAAACCCGAGCACCATGTAAGCAACACAACCTTCAGAACTCTTAATCCCGATCACGGAGAACAGTATCTATGCTTTTAACTGTACTATCCCCAATTATCCAGCACTGGGCAGCATGGTGATACAGGCAATGCTGCCTCACAGTGCTTGGGACTCGGGTTCATTTCCAATCTCTGGACCCTGTCTGTGTGGACTTTGTACATTCTTCACGTGCCTGCATTGGGAGCCTTAATTCTTTTCTCTCTCCACAGTATGTCTCTGTGTTTGCTTCAGATTTCTACCATCTACAGTATTTTTGCTTTAGTTCGATTGAGAAATGCAGCAAATGTGACAGGTTTTTGTAAAAGCAGCCGTGGTTCGTGGTTTCCTCTGGGTGTTAAGGAATCGTGCCCGGTCACATGCCTGAGTGCAGTGTCCCTGGATGCCCAGTCCATCTCTCTCAGTTCCCTCAGTAGATTGGCACTACAAGCAGCATTTCCTTATGCCACCCCTGGGACTCCCCACACCCCATTGCCTGGCACTCGATACTCCCTTCGCAGGACTGTGCACACAACGACACTGGGAACTTTCTGACCCGCTGGGGATGCTGGGTAAAGATCCTATCATTGAAAGGAACAGAATAACTAGAATCCAACTGAATAGTAAAGCTAAGTAAACAGGCTGAATTACATCCATCTGCTCTGACATTTTCTAACCTTCTGTTTATCCTCGTCCATCTGCAAATAGATGGCCCATTTGGTGGCGGGGATGGATATCAGATCCGGTGGTGATTGGACTGATTCAGTGGTCTCACTTTCCTGACGTCACACTTAAGTTTTTATTATCAGTTTAAAGAAAAGGCCTTGCTGGAGTTGTGCTGGAAGGATATTTTGGCCATATTAGAATATGTCACGTGCGAGTAAGGTTAGGAATCGTAAGGTAGCGCAGTTAAATACACGGTCGGGGAGGCAGCACTTCCGATATGTGGGTCATTGGGATTCCGGAGTCGGGAGGATATACACAAAAAGGACGGTATGAACCTGAACTGGCAGCAATTTGCGATATGTGGATTATTGGGATTCACGGGTCAGTAGGATACACACAAGAAGGACGGGATGCACATGAACTGACAACAATCTCTGATATGTGGATCATTGGGATTCCCGGGTTGGTAGGACATAAACAAGATGGACAGGATGGAGTTGAACTAGCAGCAATTTACGATATGTGGATTATTGGATTCGCAGGTCAATAGGATACACACAAGAAGGACGGGATGCACATGAACTGATAACAATCTCCGATATGTGGATCATTGGGATTCCCGGGTTGGTAGGACATAAACAAGATGGACAGGATGGAGTTGAATTGGCAGCAATCTCCTAGCAGACAGGTTAGCTATTGTCTTTACGAGGGTTTAAACTAGTATGTGGCGGGAGGGGTGTGTGCAACCACAGCAGTCGGTCCAAAGGTACAGTGACTGAGGGGGAGTTGGAAACTAATCCCAGTACAGCTAAGACCGAAAAAACAAAACAGAGGGTACTGAACACAGTGGCCTGGCAGACTGAAGTGTGCTGATTTTAATATGAGGAATCTGTTTGTTTGAACTGATATTTCAATGTTGCTGCATGTCAGAAAATACGAAGAGATAATGGTTAATTGTCCACTGTGTCCTTCACTGGACCAGCTTGTCTCTCCTGGCACCAAAACTTGTTACTGTGGGTCAGAGAACTTCAGAATTAATACAACACAGAAGGAGGCCATTCAGCCCACCATGTGTCCATGAGCTCTCCAACCTGACAACTTGGAAATAGAGGGAATGATCGGAGCTAGACTGAGAGGGAGAGAAATAAACAGAGAGAAAGACAGTGAAATGAGATAAACAGAGTGAACAAATGAGCGACAGAGTGAATGAGAGCAATGCGTGTCAGACGAATGTGAAGTTAGATCAGGAGACAGCATGAGGAGAAATATACAGAAACGTTTTTTAGGAACTCTCGCAGTAAGCCCTTTGTCTGGTGCCATACCCTGTGAGCACCATGCTGATACTGGCTGTCATCCCAGATCATTTATCGCCAATAACATCCCAGAGCTGAGTAGCTGACAGCGAAACACAATTCAATAGACCAATAGATTGGTTCCAGGGAGAAGGTGGATTATTTTAAATATTCTGGGCCAACAGGAACTTGTAGCCCCTCTAGACAATGTGTGAGAGGCAGGGTGGAATCTCAGTGAAGGGAATCACTGGCAGAGGGGAAATCAAGATCGCAGCTGTGGGTCAAATAATGATTGATAAAGTTTGTACACCACTTCCATGGTTCTGTAATTCACATCACAATTTATATAGTTCCAAATAGCAAGTGTATTTTAACAATATTGTCTTTTTGTAGTTATCGTATTTTGATAGATACAGAAAAGCTTTTTTATCCTTGTATTTGTGTTGAATAAACGCATTTTATGACTGAGGAAGAAAGGACCTGCTCCGATGGGACAGTCGTCATCTGAACCGTGCTGGGACCAGAATCCGAGTGAATCCTAACTAGGACTGTAGACAGAGCTTTAAACTGATTAGGAGTGTGTGTGTGTGCGGGGTGGGGGTGCAGTAATATGGTTTAATTAGAAAAGCCGAATTAAAAGACGAGATAAGAGTACAGAACTCAGGAGATGTTATTAAAATCTTCAGCACATACACAAATAGGATAAAGCATCTGGAAATGTTTAACATATCAAACTTCAGGCTCACTGCACAAATGAATGACAATGAGAAGATGGACGGTTAATGCAGGACTGAAGGGGTTACAACTGAATGCATGCTGTATAAGGAATAAGGTAAATGAGCTTGTGGCACAGAATTAAGTCGGCAGGTAGGAAAAGATGGGCATCTGTTTATTTAAGGATATTTATCCTATCGAAAAGATATGCCGGTGGGCAGAGGGAGTGGATTTGCATTATTAGTAAGAAATGAGATTAAATCAATTGTAAGAAAGGAAGTAAGGTCAGATGGTGTAGAATCTGCGTGGGTAGAATTGAGGAACTACAAAGGTAAGACAACCACAGTTGAAGTCTTGTACAGGGCTCCAAAGAGTAGTCAGGAGCTGGGGCACAAGGTAGACCAGGAGATAATAAAGATGTGAAGGAAAGGCAAAGTACAGTACTCATGGGTGATTTCAGTATGCAGGGGCACTGGTAACATCAGATTTGTAGTGGTTCACAAGAAAAGGAATTTTAGGAATGTTTATGAGATGGCTTTTTGGAGCAACTTCTGGTGGACCCCACTCGGGAACAGATGATACTGGATTTAATGACGCAGGATTCGTAATGGAGATTAGGGGAAGGTAAACTTCGGAAGCAATAATCAGAACATGATTGAATTTATTCTGCAATTTGAGAGAGAGAGAGAAGATAGAATCAGAGGTAACAGTATAAGGTAACTACAGAGGCATAAGGGAGAAGCTGGGTAGAATTGACTGGGAGAGGGATCAAGCATGAAAGACAGGGGAACAGCAATGGCAGCAGATTCCAAGATTAATTCAGGAGACACAGCAGAGATTGTTGCCGAGGAATAGAAGCACGGTACAGGGAGAATGAGACAGCCAGGACTGACGACGGAAGTCAGGGATTGCATACAAGCAAAAGAGCAAGCATATAATGTGGTGAGGGGCAGTGGGAAAGTAGAGAAATGGAAACTTACAAAGACTAACAGACGGGAAAAAAGGACAGAGAAGATTAGATATGGAGGTAAGCTAACCAATAATACAAAGGAGACTGTAAGAGGATCTTTAGATATATAAAGTGCAAAAGAGAGGGACAAGTGAATATGGACCACTGGAAAATGATGCTGGAGAGACAGTAGTGGAAAACAAAGAAACAAATGAGCAACTAAGCATTCAATGTACATGGTGGAAGACACGAGTAATTTCCCAAACATTGAAGAGATTAAGAGGGCAGAGCTGAATATGGTGGCCGTCACTAAGAAGAACATGCTAGAAAACTGAATGCCCTGAATTTGGATAAATCACCTGAACCATATAGACTACACCCCAGCATTGTAAGGGAGATAGCTGAAGAGGTAGTGAAAGTGAAAGTGGTAATCTTTCAGGAATGACTAAAATCAGGAATGGCTGGAAAATTGCTAACATGACACTCCATTTAATAAGGGAGTTAGGCAAAAGATGGAAAATTACAGACTGATTAGCCTAACCTTGTTTGTGGGTAACATACTGGAATCCATCGTGAAGGATGGGATTTCTGAATATTTGAAAGTATATAGCAAAATAGTGCAAAGTCTGCATTGTTTCATCAATGGGAGGTCATGCCCAGCTGGACTACTTTGAGGGAGTAACGAGCAGATTTGACCAAAGAGATCCAGTAGATGTTATCCACCTGTTTCTTTAAAATCCTTTGATAAAGTGCCACGCAGGAGATTATCTTAGAGTAAAAAATGAGGTCTGCAGATGCTGGAGATCACGGCTGCAAATGTGTTGCTGGTTAAAGCACAGCAGGCCAGGCAGCATCTCAGGAATAGAGAATTCGACGTTTCGAGGGCTTATGCTCGAAACGTCGAATTCTCTATTCCTGAGATGCTGCCTGGCCTGCTGTGCTTTGACCAGCAACACATTTGCAGCCACGCAGGAGATTGTTGAGAAAGATTAGGGCCCCTGGTGTAACAGACAAGGTGCTAGCTTGGATAGATGCATGGCTGTCAGACAGAAAGCAGAGAGTGGGGATAAAAGCATTCATTGACAAGTGGTATTCTTCAAGACTCAGTGTTGGGGCCACAAAATTCGCTTTGTGCATTAATGGTCTACATGAAGGAATTGAGTGCATTCTGACTAGGTTTTCAAACAGTACAAAGATGGAATAGAGGGATAGGTAGCATCGAAGAGGTGATTCCGCTGCAGGAGGGTACAGTAGCACCGCCTAGCACCCCTCTGATGTTCACCTTCCAGACCACCAACCTTGGGTTACAACGCATCATCCTCCGGCATTTCTTCCATCGACAGTCAGACCACACCACCAGAGATATACTAACCTCCCCACCCCTATCAGAATTCTACAGAGACCATTCCCTTCACCACTCCCTCGTTAGGTTCACGCGTCTCCCCTCCCACATCTCAACAAGCCACCTTCCACTCCCGGCATCTTCCCTTGCCAGTGCAAGAGGTATGAAACCTGTGCCAACAACTTCCTCCTCGCCTCAATCCAAGGCCCAAAAGGATCCTCCCACATCAGGCAGAGAAGATCCTGTGCATCCAAACACCTCATCTACTCTGTCCATTGCTCCTGGTCTCCTCTACATTGGGAAGACAGGACGTCAACTTGCAGAACGGTTCAGGGAACACTCTCCGTCACACACCCAACAACCCCACTTCCCTGTGGCTGAATACTTCGCCTCTCCCACCACTCCTCCAAGGACATGCAAGTCCTTGGCTTCCTCCTTTGCCACATTCTAGCCACCAGACGTCTTCCACATTGGAACCCTTCTACCACACGGTATCCGGCGTAATGTCACCAGCTTCCTCATCTCCTCTCCCTCCACCTTATTTCAGATGTAACCCTCCAGCTGAGCACCGCCTGTTGAACTGTCCTACCTGTCTATCTTCCTTCCCATCTATCCACTCCACCTTCCACTCGCACCACTCACCTCCATTTATCCATTATTTTCCAAGCTACCTTCGTCCCAGCCTCTCCTATTCATCTCTCAACCTCCTTCTGCCCACCCACTTCATTCCTGATAAAGGCTTTATGACTGAAACGTCGAATATTCTGCTCCTCAGAGTTTGCCTGACTGGCTGTGCTTTTCTAGCACCACAGTTTTTGACTCTGATCTCCAGCATCTGTGGTCCTCACTTTCTCCTGCTGAAGGAATTGCACAGGTTAGGGGAATGAGCAAAGAAGTGGCAGATGGAGTATAACTTGGGTAAGTGTGAGGTCATGCAATTTGCCAGGAAAAATAAAGGCATGCACTATTTTCTAAATAGCGAGCTAGTTCAGAATCTCCGGGGGAGGGGGGGGGGGTGGGCGTTGCTAGTCCAAGGATCTTGAAAGGTAAACCTGCAGGTTGTCAGCAGTTGGGAAGGTAAATAAAATGATTCCATTTATTTCAAGAAGGCTTGATTATAAATGCAGGAATGTATTTCTGAGGCTCTATAAGATTTTGGTCCGGCTACATTTGGATTATTGTGCACAGTTTTGGGTCCCATATCTCAGGAAGGATGTACTGGCCCTGGAGCATTTTCTGATAAGATTCTCGAAGGTGGTCCCAGGACTGAAAAGCTTAACGTATGAAGAACATCTGAGGGCTCTGGGTGTATATTTGATAGAGTTCAGAAGGATGTTACAGAATATTGAATGACTTGAACAGGGTGAATTTTGGGAAGATATTTCCAATGGAGGGGAGACTAGGACCGAGGGGACAGAGTAAAAAGAAGACCTTTTCAAACACAGATAAAGACGAACCTCTTCAGCCAGAGAATGGTGAATCTAGGGAATTCACTGCTACAGAAGGCTGTCGAGGCCAGGTCATTGAGTATATTTAAGAGTAAGACAGATAGGTTCTTGATTGTAAAGGGGATGAAGGGTTACAGATAGAAAGCTGAAGAATGGTGTTGAGAAGCTTAACAGCCATCATTGAATGGCGGAGCAGGCTCAATGGGCTCATTCCAGATGTATCCTGGAATTTGATCTTCTTATGATTTTTAAAGAGTAACATCCCAGTATTGATGACTGGGGAATATCTTGTTCCCTCCCTCCAGTCTCTGCAGCCATGTCCCCAATAATATAATCACACTGAAACTGAAAAGCAGTGCGTGGTAGTTAATCACAGTTGATTGACATCGACAACATTAACAACATGACACCCACCTGCCCTCTCTGATCCTCGACTCACCATCTGAATTGTGTTTCACGTCATATTCTCTGTTTACATATCCATGCCATTTGTCCGTTATAACTCATGTTGTCGAAGGCACATTTGCCTGTCAGATTATGGACGAGAAATGTTCTCTCGAAATTTTACTGACATTATAATCACTGATTAGTAATGACAGACTGTATGTTTCCATTTATAAACGGAGAAACTTGTTTATGTTCTGACAATCCTTTGACATTTCTCCCATATCCAAGGAAGATTGAATGATTACACGCAATCGATCTACCATCTCCAATATTCCTTCCCTCAGCCACCCCCTCATATCCCAAGCTGAATGAGTAAATTTGAAACATTCTTTTAAATTTTAATAAAGTCAATATTGAACTCAAAGAGGTTAAATTGAGCTATTTGTTCAGTGACTGTGATTAATGTCAATCTCCGTGGATCCTAATTATCTATCGTTAAAAGATAAATGGGCTCTGTTCAATGTGCTATCCCATAGTGTGAGTAGGAGCATCACATACAGCACTAACGGGGATCTGAAGCTCGAGAGAGAGGGGGAGAAGACATCAGAATCTGAGAACATTAGACAGGAATGTTACAATAATGATTCATAATCTGAAGACCGTGGATTGGAATGTTCCAACAATGGATCCGAATCTGAGAACATTACACTGGAATGTTCAAACAATTGACAGGAGTTTATCCTCGGGTCTTCAGTGGTTTTCTCAGCCTTGGATATCCTCAGCATCACGGATCTAGGATATCCTTTGGATTATTCAAGGTGGTTACTATACCATCTTCGCAATAGTTGGTGTTCCTAGTAAGTCATTATATTTGTCTACTAAACCGGGTTGAACTGGATTTCTGCTCATGATATGCACATTTTGGAAAGTGCAAGTCAATATCTGCAGTTCCAAACAAAAATGCATTTCCTTTTATATTATAACTATCAAACGATGATTTATAAATTACTCACTAATATGCGAGAAGGAGCCAGACTCTTCTCAAACTCCATAATCCATTTTGTCTTCCACAGATTTACATGTCTATGTCCTCTCCACTCACCAATCCTGTCCAATACCACCATCATGATATTCCAGTCTCGTCCTCAGTCTCAGTGCAACTTCTGAATAAACCACTTGTGCCTTTGTTCAATCCGGATGCAATAGTTTCACGTTACATGTAATCACACGTCCGTCATTAAATAATTGATCTTGAGAATGTTTAACTTGTCCTCTGCATGTAAGGGAAGACAGTTTATGGTGGTCAAGCCGTTGACTCATAATCTGGAGCCACAGAATAATGGCCTGTTGATGTCTCATGAACGAAATTGGGGAGTTTAAAAGCAACCATTATCATTTGTTATGAAAAACAATCTGCTTGCCTCAAGTCCTTTAGGGAAGTCAATGTGTCATGCTTACCTCGTCAGGTTTCCGGTTGACTTCTGTGATGAACACGTGGGTGTACTGTACCTTTGAGAGAACTAAAACCAACAATAACTACCTGACAGCACCAAGAGTTCTGAAAAATAGATATAATGTATCATTTGGTCGAACAACCCAATTAGCTCATTGTGTTGAAACAAATTCAGCAAAACATTTTAAAATATACCCCAAAATACCAACCTTCAGTCAAGTATTATTTTGTTATATTGGCAATCGTAACAGCCAATGATACAATCCAATAGTTTGGCGGTACAAGACCATGGAAAATTGAACAGTTTAGAGGAGAACTGCCAAGCTACCATCATGCAAAGACTGCCTGAAAAATAGCTCTCCTTTGGGTACCCTTATTGATTAGTAACTAGTGAAGTAGAGTCCCCAAGAAGAAAAGAAGACAGGAATATGGAGAAGAATCGAAAGCTTCCTGGTTTTGAGATAAGAAATTTTGTTTTGTAAATATTGATTAGGAGTCTTATCCGCCTAGGATTGTGGAGGGGGAAGGTCAAAGACAGCTTAGCGGAAGAAGTTGTAAATAGTTGTTCGTTTATTATTCTCTGTTATACTTTAAGGAATAAAGATATTAATTTTTACTTTAAATAGATTTGGACTCTACAATTATCACCGATTACAGCATGTGATAAATCTTTTCTCCGTTGTTGGTTTTAATTAAGCATGAAGATTTATCATGTGTTGTAACACTACAAACCCACAACAATGTGTTTTACTCTTTACGGTACTGTGGAACAACTGAACCAGCCACTCAGTTCAAGATCTGCATAACATGCTGCACTGGCCAGAGCTTCATACATCCTGTGAGAGAAGAATAAAGGTAAAGATAGCTCCCTTTCTCTGCCCGTTTTCTGTATTGCTGCATCTCATTTCCATTCAGGTACGTGATCATCCCCTATTTTAGGCGCATTCAATCTCATTGAAATTCTCCCTGAGAGTGATGCACATCTACATAGGTATCTCTGGTGCTGACTTTATTGATGCTGACGTACAGATGTAAGGGAATTATAAATTCCATGTCAGTCGTAGTGCATAGAGAAGGAATGGCTTTTTGTGGCACTGGAAAGAAATGGCGATGTCTAAGTGAGAGAAAAGATGTTTTTTGACAATCCCTGAGAGTGTTGTTGAGGCAGTATTTGGGGTACTGTGGATATACTTTCTCTCAAGTTTCGCCAGACTAATCCCTGGGATGATGGCACCATGAACAGTGAGTGAAGCTCAGTGAGAGAATAAGAGATTGCATTGAAACTTAAGGGGGATGGACAATCACTCATGATGTTCTAAACAGACACTGATACAGTGATAAGTTCCATGGCTTTTCTTCACTCGGATTACATGATTCTCGATAGCGTAAGAGACTCTGAGACCGTTCGACCCAACCATTCTCAGTCGCTATTTCAACTGAGACAGAGAGAAAGAAAGTGGGGGGGGGGGGGGGGGGGAGAGACAGAGACAGAGGTTCAGGAAATGGCTTGATCATCTGAATTACCTGATCCTGTTCCTTTTGTCCTCATTTCAGTGAATGCAAAGTTAATGCCTGTAATTTCCCTAAATGTTCTTTTATTGAACGTTGCAAACAGAGGGGGTAAAGTATTTTGTGAGTCATCTCTGGTTGAGTTACGGGGACTGTATTCACGGTGAATCTGGGTCTATAATATCACCTACTAATGAAGCACAAGTTGCAGAGAGGAAATACTCTGTAAAGAGACCACAGGGGTCTGTCGAAACAAATAACATTTTCCAACTGACACCAAACCATGTGTGACAGTCTTGAGGGACTGAATGAGATCCTGTATTACTGTTGACCAGGTATTTTGGGCAAGTGGCCTCCATCTGTTCCTTGCAGGAGATGTGAGGGGTTGACTAGAACATAGTAACACAGGACTGAGCAGCAGGAGTGGGCTATTAAATACTTTGTCATCGCTTCATGTGCTTTTGCTCAATGCAGCATGTTTCTGTCTGTATACCATTTTACGACATACCAAAAACAAGTTTTAATAAATGCAAACATCCAGGCACCACAATCTTCTGGGGAAGGGAATTTCCACTTGAACAGCCTTTTGAGAATTTCTCATTTGTATTCCAACAAATGTTGAAGGGTCACTATGTCCTTTCCGAATCCCACTCCTCCACTGGTTACACCCATCTTAAATGCAGTCATTTTGGTGAGGTGGCCAATGATTTAGGTCTCAGACTCCGCCATTTTCTAGAAAAATGTGAGACACAGAAAGTTGAACTCATAACAAATGTTAAAATGATAGAGTTCCCCAAAATGTTATTCTGCCTTTGAAGTTATTCTGATCAGACCATCTACTGGTAGTGGGATTTCTTTCTGGAACGGTGGGATTTGGCTGAATTCCCTTCATTTCAGGCAGTGGAGAGATTTAAATGAATCCTCACTCGGAATCCTTTACAAGTGGTAAAGATGACGTGAGGATTTTATGATCTCACACTTTGCTATGGGGCGGAACAAAGTAAGAGAGAGGGATCAATCGGCTGCTCCTTCTCAGACAGGGAACATTTTTCTCCCTCTCTGTGTTGGAACATGCAATTTTTTCAACTGAACATCAAACTGATGCAATCTCCTGGAATATTCTCTGGAAAACCTGATTCTGGATTATATGCAGGTGCGCCATTCTTCTTGTAGTACACAATGTCTTCCAATCGCAAAAAAAATGTCCCCACTTTATAATTTGAAGACATGCTTACATGTAAATATCGGTAGGTGTCTTTATAGTATGTGTGTTAATATCAATCCATATTTTCCTTAAAGTTTATTCTCTAGCTTTAGTCTCCCTGACAGGAGATAATAAGCATCCAGCTGATACACTTTTCAGAAAGACATGGATGGTTCAATACTATTTCTCAGCTGAGATCAAAACTGATAATCCCCCATAACTGAAGGCCGGCATTCCAGGAATGAGTAAAGGGAAACCTCTTTGAAAATCTTCGAAAATAATTATATCTTTTTATTTTGGTGTAAGGGGATCAATCCTGCACACAGGACATCGGGTGGGGTCTCAGCAATGCCCTGTACAGATGCAGTAAAACATTCCTGTAATTAAACCTGATACCTTTTGCCAAAATCAGCATCATTCCACTTACCTTCCAAATCATTTGCTGCATCTGACTTCATATGATTCATGTCGCAAGAACATGGAAACCTCCTGTACCACAGAGTTCGGCAATCTCTCTCCATTTAAATTGTTTGCCATTGGTTCATCCTTCATGCCAAAATAGACAACTTACCTTATGTTGTTTCTGCTGAAGGTTTGCTCACTAACCTTCCCTGCCTGTATCACATTGCAGACTCACTACCTCCATTTAACGACACATTGAATGACCACCTTGGTGTACGAGCTAATTGAGCTCCAAGCCATTCCCTCCCCTTCCTCCAGATCTGATCTCTGAGGTAGTCCATCAGTCACAGCTTTGCAGGTTGAAAATAAACATTTATCTCTCCTTTCTGTTTCCTGTAAGCGACAGCTTCCCTGTTCCTGTGTAGCGGCTCAGGTGGATTGAATGGCCTCCTCCTGGACTGTGTAGTGTACTGAATGAGCTGAATTACTTCATTCTATACTCCAGCGTAATACCTTAGAGGGGCGGAATGGTCTCCTCCTGTGTCATTGTAACGATCCTGTCTGACTGAATGGAGTTTTCCCCAATCCTGTAACAGCATCGAGGGGTGGATTGAGGGCACAACACATGGGGTAGGGACAGCAGTATATCTCTGTTACAGCTTCGAGGGTGGATTGAGGGCAAAACACATGGGGTAGGGATAGCAGTATATCTCTATAAGAGCCTGGAGGAGTGGATTGAGGGAACAACACATCGGGTAGGGACAGCAGCACATCTCTGTAAGAGCCTCGAGGAGTGGATTGAGGGAACAACACATGGGATAGGGGAAGAAGTTGCCCATTCGGCTTTTCCATTCAGAATGTTCATGGCTGATCCGAGTGCGTCTGACCATCCATTTCATGTCTGTTCCCAATAAACACAGACCCTTCTGTCCAGTAAAGATCAATCGAGCTCAGCCTTGAATCTCTTCAATAACTGAGTCTTCACGGCTCCCTGAGGATGAGAACACCACAGGTAGCACAACAATAAAGTGAAAGGGACGTCCTTATTTCATTGTGGGACTGTTATTTAAAAACCGTGTTAACTGAACATCAAATCACCACCTGTTTTCAGACATAAGGACAGAATAATTAGGAATAATTTGGAACATAATCCATTCCGGACTCCAAACCTATTCCACATTCCCACTGCCACTTTCCAATCAAGTATGTATCGCACCCAGCCTCTGCTGCTGTCTCAGGAAGAGAATGCCTGATAGCATAATACCGCAGGAGCAGATTGAGGCCATTCAGCTTATTGAGTCGGAACTTCCGTTCAATAATTTCTTATATGTACCTCGACCTCATTCTTCTGCCTTCTACGTGGAATCCTTGATCCCCTTCTAAATCAAAAACATATCGAATTGTGTCTTAATGACACTAGTGTCTGGCCTCTGTGTATCTGTATATGAGTAACTGTGTGTGTGTGTGTGTGTGTGTGTGGCTGTGTGTGTGTGTGTGTGTGTGTGTGTGTGTGTGTGTGTGTGTGTGTGTGTCTGTATGTGTGTGTGTGTGTGTGTGTGTGTGAGTGTGTGTGTGTGTGTGTGTGTCCATGTGCTTGTTGTCTGTGTGTTTGCGTGGCTACATCAGTCTGTCTGTGTTTCAGCCTGTGTTTCGATCTATATTTATGTCCATTTGTATGTGACTGCATATGTATTTGTGTGTTTATTCGTTTATGTATACCTATCTCCTGGTAAGTATTGTTTGTGTTCATCTATGTCTTTCTGTGTCTGCATCTCTGTGCAGGGAGGTATCTGTGTATTTTTTTTGGAAGTGTAAGGACTGTTGTTGGAACTATCAGTGGGTTTAAATTGAGAACCGTCTTTCACTGAACATTGATCCTTAACTGGTCAGTAGGACGTGGATGTTTCAGATTCTCCGCACGAGGTGTCTTGGTCCTCTCCAGCTCTTCAAGAGTTCTCTCCACATGGAGGGGGAGGGGAGTGAGGGAACGGATATTGGGCCCTCCACTAAACGGCTTGGCCCTTTCTATCCTATTCAGGCTGTTTCGCCTCGAATGGGAGAAAGGGATGGAGGGAGAGTGGGAATGGGTGACCCAGCTGTTTGTGCTGGTGCAGGTGGGGGAGTTGTGAGGTGTTTGGAATGAGTCAGTCGACAGTTTTGAATCCACATGGTATTATTAGTTGTTGACTTCAAGAGTGAGAGTGGTAGTGTCTGAGCCTCATTTGGAGACAGAGCGTGAACCTTGTTTGGGGTTAGGTGCTTTAACAGATATACAGTGAGTGTGAGGGAGCAGAGAGTATATGGTAACTCTTATTCTAACAGAGTGAGGAGGATATGTTGCTTGTCCAGTATTGTGGGCCATTTCTTCAGATTATCTCAGCGTCGAGGTGAGCCTTCCCGAATGTCTTGTCCAAATCTGTCACTAATAACGACACAGACCTGTCCCTCAGCTTCCAGAGACTCAGTTTAGGTAGAGTTTACAGATAGCAAGGAGAAGCTAATATCGTTGTGTTATATATCGAAACCAAAACGGTAGCAGAAAATCTGAGCATCATATGCTCTGAAAATTAGATAGGCAAATATTGTGGGTACCGCAGTCTTATTGAATGGTCTCAAGTTGTATCTAAGCTGTGTTAATTATGACAGCTGAAGCAGTGAAAAATAAGTTCCGTAAGTGTATATGTGGTGGGTTGAAGAGTATGTTGTGAAGCAAAGTAGAGAGCAGGATATTTTGGATTTGATGTTGTATGGTCAGCATGATGAATTATTAACCTTGGTCTGAAGCAGCTTTTAAGGGATAATGGCATTTATAAGATACATTTTACAAGGTGTCTGCATACAATATAGAATGCTTGAATATTCTAGTCAAACACCATGGAAGACTGGAGGCTAGAGTGTCAAGGTATCTTCAGTGAAGTTGGAAAGTACAACATAACATTCATTGGGAGACAAGCAATGGTTGTTAGAGTCATAGAGTCCGACAGCATGGATACAGTCCCATCAGCCCAAACTGGTCCATTCCAACCAAAATGCCCATCCACGCTAACCCCATTTCCCCTTATCTTCAGATTAGATTACTTACAGTGTGGAAACAGGCCCTTCGGCCCAACAAGTCCACACCGACCCACCGAAGCGCAACCCACCCATTCACCTAACACTAGGGGCAATTTAGCATGGCCAATTCACCTGGCCTGCACATCTTTGGACTGTGGGAGGAAACCCACGCAGACACGCAGACACAGGGAGAATGTGCAAACGCCACACAGACAGTCGCCTGCGTCGGGATTTGAACCCAGGTCTCTGGCGCTGTGAGACAGCAGTGCTAACCATTGTGCCACAATCCTTCTAATTCTTTGCTATCCGTGTATTTTTCAAATGCCTTTTAACTTTTGTTAATGTATCCGCCTCAACCACTTCTCATTCCATATGCGTAACAGCCCGTGTTAAAAGTTGTTCCTCAGGTCCCCTTTTATTCTGTCCCCTCTGACCTTAAACTGATGCCCTCTAGTCTGTGATTGCCCAACCGTGGGAAAAAGGACTGGGTGCATTAACTCTATCCATGCCTGTCATGATCTTATAGACTTCAATATGATCCTCCCACAGTCTCATGCGCACAAAAGTAAAAAGTCCTAGCTTGTCCAACCTCTTTCAATAACTCAGACCATTGAAACCTTGGCAACATCCTTGTAATTCTTTTCTGCACTCTTTCCAGTTTAATAACGTCCTTCCTATAGCAAAGTGAACAAAACTGACCATAACACTGCCAATATGGTCTCACCAGCATCCTGTGTAACTGCAACATAGCTCCCTAATTTCGATACTTAGTGAGATAAACCGATTAAGGTCAGTGTTCCAAAAGCTCAATTCACTGTCTATCTCGGAATCAACTTTCAGAGAACCATGCATCTGAATTCCAAGGTCCCTCTGTCCCACTACACTCCTTAGGACCCAACCATTCACCATGAAACTCCAAACGTGATTTGACTTTCTAAAATGCAAGAACTTACACTGATCAATATTAAAATCCATTTGCCATTTTTCAGCCACTTCTCCAGCTGATAAAGATACTGCTATAATTTCTGACATTTCTGATAACCATCCTCACTCTCCATGATGCCGCCTGTTTTAGTGCCGTCTTCAAACTTACAAATCATGCCTGTACATTCTCATTTAAATCATAGATATATGTAATATGTAGTGGTGCCAGCATCAACCCCTAAGGCATTCCACTATTCACAGGCCTCCAGTCTGACCAGCATGTTTCCATTATTAATCTCTGCTTTGTAACATCAAGTCAATGTTGTACCTAATTTGCCAGCTCCCCCTCAATTCCATGCGATCTAACTTTCCAGAGCGGCGTACCATGTGGAACCTTATTGAAGGCCGTACTATAAACCATCTAGACAACATATACAACCCGGACCTCCTCAATGTCGCTGGTCACTTTAGCAAAGAACTCCAACAAAATTGTGAGTCATGATCTCCCTTACACAAACTCCAAATTTGATACTGAATTTGATGAAGGGCTTTTGCTTGAAACATCGATTTGCCTGTTCCTCGGATGCTGCCTGACCTGCTCGGCTTTTCCAGCACCATTCTACTCTTACTCCGAACCACACCCTGTCTTTCCAAGTGCATGTATATTCAATCTCCCCGAATCTTCTAAAGTAACCTACCCACTAGCTTTTAGGATTACTTTTCTTTAGTTCCCAGGTTTATCTTTGCAGCATTTCTTGAATACGGGCTCAGCATTCGCTATGCTCCAGTCGTCCAGGACCTCACTCTTTGGCCAGCGATGATAGAAAAGAGGCAAGCAATGCTCCCGCAATTTCTTCTCTATGCTCCTATCCTCCTGCAGTGTTCCTGAATATAACTGGTCAGGACAAGGAGGTTTTAGAAATACTGCAAAGTCTGAAACATACATCTATTTATTTCAGGTACGAACACGAAAGAGTGAGAAAGTGACTCAATGATGGTTAACATAACAAATTCGAAACATGAAAAGGAAATCAAAAAGAGAACATACCTGCTTACAAACAGGAACACAAAGACTGCATCAATCTGCGATCTATATTTCAAAGGAAACAGAATAAAAGCAAGATCAAATGTGGAAATTTATAATCAGGAGAGGAGAGGTCATTGTGGACAACAGGGAAATGGCCAAGAAAACAACCAGTTACTGTGCATCTGTCTTCATGGAGGAAGATCCAGAAAATCACCCAGTAATACCAAGTGATCATATCGGACTCCTGGAGCTAAAGACATAGAGTCAATTCATATCAGTAACAAGGTAGTACTTGAACAATGGAGCTGGATTGAGCACTACTAAGTCTGACGAAACAGATGTACTTCCTATCAAAATGTCGGAAATAAATCACCAATAGTAGTATTAATTGCACTGTCGATGACTGTGTTTTATTTTCCTGCACATTCTGCAGAGGGCAGAAACTATTGTGGACAAACGTGAATCAAGCACTATAGATGCAGGGAAGGGATCCAAACGGATAAAGGGAAAAAGAGGGTGGAGAACTGCAGACCAGTTAAATTAAGAGTTGCAGTGAAACTGTTGGAATCCATTACACAGGATGACATTTTTTGTTATCTAGAAACTAACAGCAACAATGGAGAGAATCAGCATGCATTTCTGAGAGAGAAATCATACTTGATAAACTTCGGAATTCTTTGAAGTAATTTCTTACAGCATCGATAATGGGGAATCAGTAGGAGTGGCATACATTGGATTTTCGGAAGGGTTTCGATACAAACTCAGTGAGTTCATAAATGCAATGAATGTGAAGGGTATTTGGAGGAATATATGTAAGTGGAAAGTTAAAGTTTGGTTCGCCTCCATTTAAGAGAGTCAGAACATTGATGTAAAGACATGTTGAAGCGGTTTCACAGCGTGTTGGTTGGGACTGTACCTGGAGTATTGTGTACAGTTTTGGTGACCGCAGAGGAAGTGCAATGGACATTCTCCAGATTAATCCCTCAGATGGTGAGATTGCCAGATGAGGAACCCGGTCTGTGTTCTCTCGAGTTTCAAACAATGAGAGGTGGGTCACAGTGAATTTAGAAAATTCACAAAATATATGACAACTTGGCAATTAACAGAACGCTTCCCTCGCTGTCTATTCCACATTCAAGGCAAATAATGGCAGGATCTGGGACAGGCCAGTTAAGACTACAATATGGTGGAAAAACTTCACTTGGAGGGGACTGACTAACGCAGGGGCATGGAAACCAATGACAGGCAAGATTAGGGAGAATCTCCAGATATTCTCCAAGTGTGTCCAGTGGAACAGAACAACCAGGGAACAGGTGGGACTCATTGGCTGATGTGCGATTGGAGGATCGTGTCCAATGGTGTACCTCGGGGATCAGTGCTGTGTCTCTTAATACTTCTGATTCGGAAGTGTTGGTGTTGGACTGGGGTGGACAAAGCTAAAAATTTCATAACACCAGGTTATAGTCCAAAAGATTTATTCAGCGGCACTAGCTTTCGAAGTGCTTCATCAAAGCGCACAACCAGCTGATGAAGAAGCAGCGCTTCGAAAGTTCGTGCTTCCAAATAAACTTGTTGGACTATAAGCTGGTGTTTCCTGATTTTAAACCTTATCATAAAGGATGCAGCTGTGAATCTGGACGAGGGGTGGGGGTGCCATAAGTAAGTTTGATACAAAGATTAGCCGGGTGGTTGGCAGTGAGAAGGAATGTCTTATGTTCTAGGAAGATACAGATGGAATTGTCAGATGGTCACATCAATAGTAGATGGAATGTAACCCTGATAAACATGAGGTCATGCACTTTGGGAGAAGGAACCAGGCAGGGAAGGAATCAATGAATGGCAGCACAATAGGAAGCTCAGAGGGTGCTTCTCCACATATCCGTGACTGTGGCTGGACAGGGTAACACACAATTTGAGAAAGCGTACGGGAGCGTAAACACAGCCTTCACACATCAAAGCATAGATTATAAGAGCTATGTGGAACTTTTGTTAGCTAAGATGGAATACTGTGTGTAGCTCTGGGAGCTACATTAAAGGAAGGATGTGAGTGCACTGGAGATTCACTAGAATGTTCCCTTGGATGGAGCTTATCAGCTATGGAGAGTGGCTGGGTAAGCTCGGGTTGCTTAGTTTGGAGCAGAGAAGACTAAGGGGGACGCGAATCAGGAGGATAAGATTGCGAGGGACATGGACCGGGTGGACAGACAGCAGCTGGTCCTTTTAGTCAAAGGGATACACTTTTGAAGCGAAGGGTTTGAGGCTTAGTGAGAATTCGAGCACTGATTTTCACACAAAGTATGTTGGGGTCTGGGATGCACTTCGTGAGAGGAGAATTGTCATGGTTACGTCAAAACCTCGAAAATGCATGGTTGTGCACTTGAAATGCCATAAGATTCACAGCGACTGGTTTTGTATTGGAAAGTGGGGCTAATGTAGACCGTGCTGTATTTATGATAGTGCAGAGTCTGTGCTTCTGTGATTCTATGGCTGTGAAAGGTCAATCATTCAGTAGATTAACATAGGAATTAATCAGTTTCTGAAGAATATCTTATCAAAGTGTATAGGAGTGAACTTGTAATATCTTCTGAAAATAGGTCAATGGCAAAATTAAGAGAAAAAGGTGTAGCTTCCTTACAGTCTGATACCAGGCAATTGAGGACAGGTATATAGCAGATCAATGGAGCAAATACTTCAGTTATGCCTTCACAGAAGAAGAAAAAAAACAAAAATAAAAATTCCTCGCAATACTAGGGAACCTTAGCCTGGTGAGAAAAAGGGAATGGAATGACATTATCCACTAAAACGTTTAATAGAAAATATTGGACTGAAATTAATCGGCATAGACAAAGTCAACAGAGGTTTATGAAATAGGAATCATATTTGAGAAAACGGCTGTCAGCAAAATTATGGAGAAGGTATCAACACAATACGATTGGAATCTCAGAAAGATGTTTGATAAAGCCCCAAGCCTTTTGTTTAAATTCGAATCCTATGGGACTGGGGCTAATATATTGTTTGTATTTTAGAATGGGAGAGCTGGCAGGAAACATTGAGTAGGAATAAAACCATGTTTTTTGAATGGAAGGCTTGCAGGATATAACAAGGATCGAGATTTGGCATCCAGCTATTACCAATACACATCACATCTTTGGTTGAGGAGCTCAATTGCAATATTCCCAAGTCTGCTGACAACACTAAATGATATCAGCTTGTGGTGGATGAGGAGGATGTAAAAAAGGCTCCGAGGTGATTGAGACAAGTGCAGTGACTAGGCAAATACCTGACAGATGGAGAGCAATGCAGAGATGAGAGGTTGTGTACTTTGATAGGATCAATTGAATGGCAGCCTATCATTTGAAAAGGGATTGATTGAAACATGTTGATCTATAAATGAACTTAAGCTGCATTTTTGTTTATTTCTGCGCAGGCTTCTGCGTCCATGTAGGGCAGTGAGTTCTGAACACGGAAATCAATACTGGGAATGGCATTGGCACGGTGTACACAGTGTACATAGACCCAGCATGTGGGAGCTTTAACATTGAACAAAATCTGCATCTCCCTGTACACCAGTCTCTGAAAGCAATATTGCAGGAGCAGAAAACAAGTAGGAAGATAAATGGTTTATTCACCTTCATTTCAGGGGGATTTAGAATACAGAAGTAAGGGTCATTTACTGCAACTGTACAGGGCCTTGGTGAGACCCCATCTCGAAAATTGTGCACTGTTGTGTGCAGTTTTGGTATCTTACCTAATAAGGGCAACCCTGCCATTGAGGGAGTGCAGTGAAGGATGACCAGACTGATCTCTGGGATGACAGGTTAGTTGTGGGAGCAGAGTTTGGGTGACTGGGCTTTAGGAAAATGTGTGGAGAGTTCAGTAAGATATATAAACCTTTGACAGGGTGTGACAGCTTTGAAGCAGGGATGATAGTTCACTTTATACAAAACGGTTTACGAATCGCATTGCAGTCAAATCGTACTTTTTGTCAGAGAACTCCCTATATATTGATGGGCCGAAGGCACTATATTTCATAATGTTTAAACATATTTTGAGATATGAACATTGTGTGGGGAAAACTGCATTGAGGAGATGTTCGGCCATGAAATAGCATGGGGAAAGCTCAATGTGCTGAATGACCTCCTCCTCTCCCGATGTTTCTGTGCAATCTGTGGGAAAGCTCTGTGCAAAAGCCGTGGCGGCACAGTGATTAGCACTACTGTCTCACAGCGCCAGTGACCCGGGTTCCATTCCCGAAACATGCGACTGACTGTGTGGAGTTTGCACATTCTCTCCGTGTCTGCGTGGTTTTCCTCCGGTTTCCTGTCACAGTCCAAAAATGTGCAGGTTAGGTGAATTGGCCACGGTAAATTGCCCGTAGCGTTAGGTGTAGGGGAATGGGTCTGGGTGGGTGCCATTCGGCGGGTCGGTGTGGACTTGTTGGTTCGAAGGGCCTGTTTCCACACTGTAAGTAATCAAACCAAATCTAAATGTCGTCACAAGCTCTCAGATGTTAGGAAGGATGTCTATGCAGGGTCAACAGGACTGTGTTTCCCATTCCCTTTCCTTTAACGAGGTTGATGCCGGGTGTTCTGTCAGGTTTTATCCTTTAAGACCTCAGAGTAGTTTGATACGAATGAGTGTCTCACTTGGCCGATTCAGGACCATGTCTGTGCGTCTGGAGTCACTTTTCGGCCTGACCAAGAAAGCACAGGAGATTGACTTCCTGAAAGTACATTGGTGTAGGAGATTGATGTTAACAATCAACATTGGACACAAGATCACTATTACTGACACCAGATTTTAGGTCTCGATATTTTATTAATTATTTTTAACTTCCACCAGCTGCCAAAGCATTGGCCTAGTCTGGATTTGTAATCCAATGATATGTCCACTACAGCACCATTTCCACATGGGAACCTATCGGAAACCACACTGACCTGATTACTTCGGTGCTACTTGACAGCTCTATGAAAAAGTATTCCCACCAATTTGACTGTCATGATTTGACTGAGGGTGTGGTAAAAGGTCAGATTGTAATTATTCTCCTATTCACGGACTGGACATAGCTGAGTAATTTTCTATATTGCCAGAGAGATGTCAGAGTTGGAGCTGGAATGAAACAGCTTCCCCAGGAACACGGCTTGTTGTGCAGCACAAATCTTCAGTCCTATTGCAGGAATGGGGTCAGGGCCCATTGCCTTTGTCGTATCTACTGTGTCAACTGTTTCTTCACGTCATGGGCAGAAAATCGAATTGTTTGAACACTACCATCTGTGATTCTGTGGGAATCATGATGAGTGTAAGGTGGACCATCATTCACTCAATACGTCTGGCTGAGGATAGTGCAGACACCACATCCTTGACTTTTTTCATTGACGTACAGATCTGTTCCGATATTTAGGATGAGAATATTTGTGGAGTACTCTGCTCCAGTAAATTGTTTAATAGTCCATCGACATTTATGTTTGCATTTGGCAGGACGACAGAGCTTAGATCTGATCTGATAGTCTTGGGATCATTTCCCCTCTCCATCAGACATTAGTTCTGCTGGTCGGAATTTAACCAGTTAATTGCAGTAGCTTTAATGGGTTGTCAACAGGTTTAGGTCCACGTGATTCCGACCCTGGCATGTTCACCCACACTCATCACTGAACCATGGATCGGCTTGATGGTAATGTTAGACTGATGAATTATCGTCGGGAAAATGTTACAGATTGTCGTTGAATACAATTCTGTTTCTGCTGCTGCTGTGGTCTACAGCATCAAATGATAAACCAGTTTGAGTTACAATATCTACAATTCAATTCTACTGACTGTCCCAGAGTTCACACCGAGACCCATTCACCCATCAGCCCTGTATTCAGTGACCTAACCTGGTTTCTGATGCGGTAACGTTTGCATTTTCATATTCTCATTCTGCTGAGGGCCTCTCCCGAGTGTCACTCCTCTAATTTGTTACTTTCACTCAATCCATTTAAAGTAATGATCTAAATAATTTCTCTTCCACAATGGCAACTTCTGTATTTGAAGTGAATGTGTTTCCCTCTGTTATTCTCCCTGACCATGATTAAGAACTCTGTAGTGTCAGTAATGCCAGACATATGTAGTTTCAGAGTCAAGGAACTTGTGCACCATGCGTTATTGTTCAGTTCCCAGTGTACAGCACTCCTAGTTGGACAGGATGTTTGAGCATCTTTGACATTCTTCTTTGGAAATTGTCCAAAAACAGAAGCTGAAGAAATTGCTGAAGATATTGCAGCATCTTCTGGAATGAATGCAGTGTTAAACTTTCAGTTCCAATGAGATTCTACAAAGCTCTCAGTTTCTCAAGCAATTTTGGTATTTTTATTCCCAGTATCCATAGTTACTTGTTTTGTGAAAAATTGTTCTGTGCCTATTCATTTCTGGAGAAACTCAACAGGTCTGTCAGCATCTGCAGAGACAGAGAAACGGCGTTAGTATTTCAAGCCCAGTGTGATACATCTTCACAACTGAAAAGCATTGGAAACTTGGCTTTTTAATATTTTGCCAGAGGTGGGAGATTGGTGACAGGGAAAAGAGGGCGTGGCAAAGATAAACCGGCTTTTAGCAGTGGTGAATGTGAAGATGATATAAAATGGGTTTAAATTAAGGTGTGAATGGGGAAAGGGTTCTCTCTGTTGAGTTGAAGATAAAGAAGACACAATCACACAAGGTCATAGGGAGGCCAGGAGGGAGAATGTTGACTATGTAGCATTATATAGATCTGGCCATAATTACGTTTTTACTGTCGAGATCATCACTTCCATTAGCCAAAGGATATCGGTGCTTGACTTCGTATTGGCACTAGTAAGCGATTCATGCTGCCTTAGTTTTGTAATAGAGAGAAAAAACAAATCACAGTATGAAGTTTGGGCTGAGTATTGTTTACCTGTCATGTTTAATATGGTTTCAAATTTGCAGTATTTATCTTTAAATGCTTGTTCTTGAAGTTAGTATTGGATTGAGTGTAGAAGGTTGAGGAATGACGTTATAGAAGTTTCTAAGATCATGAGAGATATCGATAGGGTGAATAGCCAAGGTCTTTTCCACAGGATGGGGGGAGTTCAGCCATACAAGGCATAGGTTTAAGGTGAAAGAGGGAAGATTTACAAGGGACTCAGGGGCCAATGTTTTTACACAGAGGGTGGTGTGAGTATGGAATGAGCTGCCAGAGTAAGAGTGGTTGATGCCAGTACAGCTAAAACATTTAAAACTCATTTGGACAAACATGTGGATAGTAAACATTTAGAGGCATATGGACCAAATGAAAGCAGGTGGGACGAGCTTAATTTTGAAAACCTGGCCAGCATGGATATTTAGAAAAGCTTCACGCAGGTTCGCAATGGTTTTGTGAAAGTGAAATTATACTTTGCCCTGTAAAATCATGCAAAGTATTTCTGGAGAGGCCTGAGAATATAACAAGCGGACTTGATAAAGGGGATCTGGTAGACACCAGGCTTTCCAGAGTTTTTCCAAAATGTATTACAAAATAAAAGTTCTGACACAAGATAGAAGCTCGTAGGACGATGGAGAATGTATTAACATGGATGATGATTGGTTAGCACATAGAAATCGGAGAGTCAGGGTTAATAGATCTTCATGATAAAGGTGTATCTGCTGGAGGACCACAGCTATCAGTCCGATGGCATCAGTTATTTACACTCTATACTGATAGTCTGAAGGAGGGAGCTGAGTGCAATGTACATCCGAGTTTGATGATGACACTGAGAATCAAAAGGCAGGCTGTTATTTAATGGAGAGCACTTCCAGAAAAAGAACAGTACAAAGGATTGGAGGGTTCCTGTGTATGAAACATAAAGTCAGCATGCTGATGCAGCAAGTAACTAGGTTGGTTCATTAGCCGGCTTCCAGGAATGTTAGGGTTGTTTTATTGAGAATCTCTAAAATGGTGAGGTGATTATTCATTGGGGTTTAAATGAATGAGGAGTGATACTGCTGAAAATTACAAGACACAGAAGAGACTTCAGAAGTTAGATGTTGAGATGTTGTTACCATTCATGAGTGGAGTCTCGAACTCGAGGACATAGATACCAAATATGGAACATTGATTTCTATCTGAAATACAAAGTGATGACTTCTCTCAGAAGGTAGTGAATGTCTGGAATTCGCTGACCGAGAGAGGTGTGGAGGGATACAAGGAGTCGGCGAGAAAGTGGAGTTAGACCTGGAGTAGATCAGCCACGTTCGTATTAAATGACAGGGCTAGATTGAGGGGCCTAATACCTATTCTTGTTCCTATTTACTAATTTCACGTTATGCTTTTGCAATGTAACAGGTTATTTTCCCGGAAGTTGTGTTGTGTAATGCTACATTCGGGTGAGCAGTGGATTTGTGTGAGTTAACACTGGGTGGGGTATGGGGGCAGTATTCACAGTAAATCTGGGTCTGTAACACAACCCACATCTGGAGCAGACGTTGCGGAGAGGGGAAGCCTGGAAACAGGGATGGGGGGTGAGTGTCACTTCCTGACCCAGCCTGGATTTTCCAAGTACATTGCCAAAACTGCACATAACCATCGGAGTGGCCTTGATCTGCCCCTATGTATCAGGTTCGAAGGGCTGAATGGAACATCAGAACATAGGGCTAAGGGACACGAACAGGCCATTCAGCCCTTTGACGCTAGTCCACCAGTAAATAACCTCGTGGTTCATCTCATTGTGGTCCCAGCTGCCCTTTTCTCTCCATGCACCATTATCCCTGATTTACCTGTCTATGGACAATCAGATGAAGCCAGCCTCGATATAATATAAAGATTCCGCCAACCCAAACTTCTGGGAAAGAGAATTCCCACTGAATGAATTCCCACTTTGTGATTTTTTTTCTCACTCCAGTTGTGACTGAGGATGGAGGGTGTCACTGTTTCCTTTTCTAGTCCCACTCCTGACTGCTCACAACAAATTTTAAATGTAACCAGGTTGGTGATATGAACGATGATGAAGGTCTCAGACTGGGTCAGATTCAGTGATAAGAACAAGTCAGGCAGATTTCTTTAGTCAGCCACAAGTTACTAACAGAACTAACGGAGGTGTATGTTGGGTCTGTTGGCAGCACTGCTGCCTTACAACACCAATGAGCTGGGTTTAATTCCAACCACGGGCGACCCTCTATCTGGAGGTTGGACATTCTCCCCATACCTGTGTGGGTTTCTTCCAAGTGCTCCAGTTTCCTGCCACCCGCCAAAGATGTGCAGTTTAAAGTGGATTGCCCATAGTGCCCAGGGATGTGCAGGTTAGATGGGTTAGTTATGGGAAATGCAGGGTTACGTGGATAAGACTGGGGGGGGGGGTCACGTCCAGGTGGATGCTGTTTGGTGGGTCAGTGTGGATTTAATGGACGGAATGTCCTGTCTCCACACTGTAGAGATTCTATGACAATGACAACAAATTTGGACGATACAAACACCCAGTGGGTATATACCTGATCCACTCTCCTCAAGGTCTAGTATTTTTTTCTCTAATTCCAAGAGTAACCTGTTAAAGCCTTCATAATATAAGCCCTTTACCCCAGGAATACGTGAAATGAAATATCTCTGAACTGCTTCCAATGTAATTATATCCTTTCTCAGATAAGGAGATACAAAAAACTAATCTCACACTCAGATCAAAATGTTTATAATTGTTTTCTCAAAGTGCTGTGCGTCTTTGGAACACTCTTCGCCACAGAGCATTGGAGGCAGGGATACTGAATTTTTTGAGGCACAGATGGAAGGTTCATAAATAACAACAGAGTCAAGGATTATCGAGGAATGGGCAGCAATGTGCAGTGTGAGGGCAAATGTAGACAGTGGTATCTAGTAACACGGCTTCAGAACCTCCAGGAATATAATGCAAAATGAAATGATAATATCGATAAAATGTTAAGGGGGAATACTAGACGGCGGGGATCCAGAAGGTCTGCTTTGCTGGGCTCTGCATCAACACACGGGCAAAGTGGTTCTCTAATACACCCCATCCCAGCCATTTACTTAAACTTCAACACTAAAAGAGCAATGGAATCTTTACTAATCCCGATTTGTCAAAGGGCAATGACAAAACATGGGGAAAGGATCGAGTAAGTCCCAACAAGTGGTGCACCCGTCAGAAGCATCGAGCATACCTGAGGCTGTAGCTGCAACCTCTCTGCTCGTTCCATGGACCCAGTTACTCACCAGGCCTTGGTCACTGAGTTCATCAAGTTACGCGAAATGATTGAAGCCATTATTGATGAACAGTTCAGCCGTGGATAGAGCCGCTCTCAGCCGTGCTCCAAAAACATGAGCAGGAACTTGACAGCCTTGGAAACAGAACAAGCGCTGCTAAGCGCTGAAACAGAAGCGACAGAGACCGTGATCGATACCTCTCAGGAGAGGATTTTCGCCCTTGAAAAACAGGTCTGCACCTTAACTGAACAAGATGACGACCTCGAGAACAGGGGTAGAATGAAGAATATTCACATTGTCGGTTTGCTGGAGCGGACAGAAGGTGGTCAGCCGGTGAGTTTTGTTTTCAAGAACTGGCTGCAGCGATCCCTTCACTTCGAAACTGAGGAGGGACGGGTGAAGACTGAGACAGTTCATCGGTTACGGCTCGGAAGTCAGACTCAGACGAACGCCTTCATCCTGTCCTTGTTTGATTACATAGTTATGGGGATAAACAAAGACAAATGGAAGCTTTCAGAACCCAGGGGAAAGATCCGATGGGTTTAATTCATCAGAGCACGGGATTATGTACTTTCAGGACTTTTCAGCGGCGGTGATTCAGGAAAGCAAATCTTTTGATGAGATTAAGAGAAGAGTAAGGGAACTCTGGATTCAGTATTCCTTACGGTACCCAGCGGTGCCCTGCATTGATTTCAATGGATCCACGAACTCGTCTGACTCTCCAGAGAAAGCGAAAACTTTATGGACATTTTAATGTCAGCTGGATATTTAGATAATCATGTTTCTCCTAAAAAAATTTTGTTGAATTTTTCTGGTATTAACCAGCATTGAATTATAGCCGGGACTAGGTTGTGTACTCATTTTTAACTTCTTCATTAGTATTACTACTCTTTTTCTCTTCCTTTGCTTGTGTCTGGGGTGCAGCTCAAGCTGGAGGGTGTTACAAAGGTAGTTGTGATGACTAAGTGCCAACCGAAGGGCAGTTCAAGCCCGATTTTTGTTGTTAATTGCCCAGGATTCCATATTGGTAGCGGGCACAAGATAAAGTTTTGAGATATGTAAGCGTCCCCAATAGGCGGTAAATTCCCCAATCGAGTGTGATTGGCATTTTAGATTTTATTTCATTCTCTTTTTTTATGTGTTTAGCTTTGGAAAGTTTTGAGAGCTTTTTAGTTGTAGTAGTTTTAGGTGGTACAGTTTTTAGGTTCAATGAGTCTTTTTTTCATTAATCATCAGGGATGCATAATTCGATGTGAAACTCTAGAGTTGAAATGTTGCTACAATGAGTTATGGATAATGATGTGCTTAAATGTTGTACTTGGAACATTAAGGGGAGCCATCTGCCAGTCAAGAGGGAAAATGTACTTTCTAGTCTTCAAAAAGAGAGGGTGAATGTTGTCCAATTGCAGGAGATGCGCCTTGATGCCAAGGAACATTTGACGTTAAAGAAGGGCGGTTTGATCGGTTTTTTTTTTGTTCTCGTCTTTTAATACAAGGAGTAGGGGAGAAGCCATCCTAGTGAAGAAGAATCTTCCATTTAAATTACTAGATTGCATTAGACACTCACGGGAGGATCATCATCCCCAAAGTCTTGAACTATGAGATGTAATACAGTATTTTGAATGTTTATTGCACCACCCCCCCAACGCCCCGCCCCGGTGCACAATCTTAAACTCCTGGTAGATGCATTTTCCAAGTTAAGTTATCTTGCATCGTGGCACATAATTGTAGAAGGAGATTTCAACTGTCTTATGGACCCACGCTGGACAGAGTGTCTAAATGTCCCAAATACCCTCGTTATGATGTAAGCAATTAGTGGATTTGTGTGCAGAATTAGAGCTGGTAGATGTCTGGAGGCAGATATGCCTCACAAGTAGGGATTTTATTTTCTCCTTTAACCCGCAGAAATGGCAGACGAGGATTGATCTCTTCCCCATCCCTGCAACAATCTTAGATTCGGTGGCATCCTGCACAATTGGGAATATTATCCCAACATTCCTGCCCCAGAAGTAAGATCGAAATAACATAAGATTATGTTGTATGCAGATGAGGGTCTTATGTTTTTGTCAAATCCCACAGTTTCGACAGCTCACGTGATGTAATGCATTAATTCGCTTATCACCTTTTCGGGCTATAAGATTAATTTTACAAAGTTTGTGTCCATCCCTATGGGAGGTCCAGGGAAATACCTGATGTTGAAGGCAAACCCTGGTTTCCTTTTAAATGGTCACGGGAGTGGTTTCCCTATTTCAGTATATTCATTACATCCATCTTTGATCATTTATTTAACGTGAACTATGTCCATTTGTTTGACAAAATTAAACAAGACCTTCAAAGATGGGAGGCACTTCCAACATCCTGGCTAGGTCGGATAGCTCTTCTTCAAATGAATGTCCTTCCTTATTTGCTATAGCCCGTGTGCATGCTTCCTTTGATCTTCCCCAGACAGATATTTAGGAGATTTAATGGCTGGTTTAGCTCTTTTATTTGGCATCATAAGCGACTCTTTATCAAGCTAACCAAATTGCAACAACCCCACACAGTGTGGGGAGTAGATTCCCAGATTAAAGTCTATCAATTAAGCTCTTTATTATCCTATGTTAGTGTCTGAGCCACTGAGGACTCAGCGTCACTATGGTTAGATATTGAACCCTCTCAGAGAAAGTGAACCCTTATTTGTCTGTTTTTCTTAGAAAAAATGACATTGTGGAGTATTCTCATAACCCAATAATTATCAATACTGTTACAACATGAATGACAATGCGTCAGATCGAGGGCAATACAGCCAAAACCATGTTTCTTACCCCTACAATTGGTATAACGAGTTGTCAACCGGGGATAATGGATTCCATGTTTAAACTGTGGGAAGCCAGGGGTGCAACTTGCTCGAGTGATTTAGAATTAATAGAATCCCTACAGTGTGGAAACAAGCCCTTGGGCCCAACAAGTCGACTTCGACCCACCCAGACCCATTCCCCTACCATCCTATATTTACCCTGACTAATGCTCCAACCTACATATCCCTGAACACTACGGGTGATTTATCAATAGCCAAGTCATCTAACCTGCACATCTGTGGATCCTGGTGCTGTGAGGCTGCAGTGCTAACTGCTGAGCCACCACGTGTTATTTTAGGGAGAACGAATGACATCATTTGATCAAATAACTCGTAAGTATGGACTACCTACTGAAGATGTCTTCTGTTTTTTTTCCGGATCAGAGATTTGATTTTTTAAAAATGCAGCTTTAACAGATTCTTACAGATCCGATAGAGAGAAGAGGATGCTTATTGTTTAGAATACACTCTCTGTCAGTACTCTTTATCACTAGTTGGAGTGTGTCCCCTCAGACGAGACTGTGCAGCTTTGTGATGCCTGCGAGAGAGTGTTGGGGGTTCAGAACACTTCGGAGACATGGGAGGATATTTGTGAAAATGCTCAAAGGATTTTGATCTGTAATAGGACCCATTCCATGCAGTTGAAAATTCTTCATAGGGTCTATCTGACCCCAGATTGTCTCTCAAAATGCGAAGTGGGATTATCTTCAGCATGTTGTAAATGCAGAATGACTACAGGCACTCTTACTCATTGCTTATTGTCCTGCTGTCGGCTTCATATATATTGGAGCACTGTGGTAGCTGTGATAGAGTAGATATTGGGGACTGAATTGGAGATGGACCTAGTTTTTCTTTTTCTGGGCCTGCTCATGGTCCCTTACACAGATGCACATGAGGGAAAAAAATATATCCTTACTTTCTGTGCTAGGAAACATGTTCTGTTTGTGTGGGATGTCTGCAAACCCCGGGTCTGTTGTGTCATCGTATGTTCTTCATGGAGAATATCCCTTTGGACTTTCTCACCAGTATGGTGCATCAAAAATCAGAGATTTATATAAGACATGGCAGCCCATTTTGGATTACCACAATGCAGGTTTATCTGTCACATTAAGAAGGGCTTTTATATAGCCATGATGATATTATCTAATGAATCTAATATCCAGCAAGGAATAATTATGAACATAAAAATGCGTATAAGAACGAGAGTTATTGTATTGTTATGCTGAGCTGTACTATTTATTCATTATTTATTGTTTATGTTTGTTTTTCTTCTGTCCATGTAGTGTTTTTAACTTGTTTTGTATGTACATGTACATGCATTTAATTTTGTTCAGTTATTTGAGTTGTGTTGTTATTGGGTTATTATAATAATTAAAATCTCTTTTCAATAGAATTACATTTTTAAAAAATTAAAGTGGTAACATTGATAGAATAGAGTCCCAAAGAGCTCTCATTAGAGAGACCATATCTAGGTGACATCCTCAGTGATTGGGAGCCTCATGGGAAGCACTTCTGTGATGTTTCTTCCAGCATTTATAGTAGTTTGTATCTGCCGCTCCCATTTGTCAGTTCCAGCTGTCCGCTGAAACATCTGCAACACAAATTCCCAGCTTGGTGAACAGAACCACAACAACGAACACCCGAGCTACAAATCTTCTCACGAACTATATACACTTCTATAAGAAGCCGTTCAGTTTCCTAGGCTGTAAAGAAATAAGTTCTAACTGTCCAATTTCTCCCTATAACTTAAACTCTTTAGCCCAGGAAACATTTCTGAAATTTCTTCTACGCTCTTCCTTGTTCAATAATATTATTTCTAGAGCAAGGTGAACAAAACTGAACACCATACTCCAATTGCAGCCTTACCAATATCCTGTATAATTGCAAAATAACGTCCCAACTTCTATACTCAATGCCCTGATAAAGGCCAGTGTGCCAACAGCCTTCTTCACTGACCTGTGTATCTGTGATTCAAATTTCAGACAACCGTGCACCTGATCTCTAATGTCCTATATTCCACTACACTCCTTAAGGCCCTCTCATTCATCCTTCAACTCCTACCTGGATTTGACTTTCCAAAATGCCTGACGTCACCCTTATCTATGTTACACTCCATATGCTATTTCTCAGCCCACTCCTGCTTCCGATCAAGGTATTGCTGCAATTTCTGGTAATGTTCCTCATTGGATCACTCCTATTTTAGTGTCATCTGCAAACTTACTAACCTTGCGTTGTGCACCATCGTCCAGATCATTGATATAGATAACAAAGAGCAATGGGCCCAGAACCGACCCCTGAGGCACTCCACTAGTCACAGGTCTCCAGTCCGACAAGCATACCTCCACCAGAGCCATTTGCTTCATAATGTCAAGTTAATTGTGTCGCCAATTTGCCAGATTACCTTGGAGTCCATGCAATCTAACCTTCCAGAGCGGCCTACCATGTGGAACCTGATCAAAGGCCTGACTGAAATCCGTATAGACTATGTCCACCACCCTGCCCTTGATAACCTTTCTGGTTACTTCCTCAAAAAACTCGAACAAAATGTGTAAGGCATGATCTGCCACGCACAAAGCTATGCTGACTGCTCCAAGTCAAACTCTGTCTTTCCAAATGCATGCATACCTTATCTCTCAGAACCTTCTCAAGTGGTTGACTGAAAACAGATGTGAAGCTTACTGGTGCATACTTCCCAGGTTTTTCTTTGCAGCCCTTCTTGAATAAGGGCACAACATTTGCTATTGCCCAGTCTTCCGGGACCTTGGCCCCTGAACTGTCTTCTCTCACCTCTTGCAGTGCTCTTGGATATATCTGGTCAGGACCAAGAGATTTATCTGAATTTATGCATTCCAATATGTCCAACAGCACCTCTACTATGCTATTAACGGTACCAAGATATGACAACTAACCTCCCTACCCCCCCCCACCCCCCAAAGGTCAAAGATCTTCATGTCTTTCTTCGTGATTAATACAGAGGGGAAATTGAGGACCTCACCCATCTGTTGTGGTTTTACATATGAATGCCCACTTTGGGTTTTAAGAGGTCCTATTTTCTCTCTAGTCATTCTTTTTCTCTCCAGAGATTCCATTGATTCCAGCTGCCTGAACCTGAGCCCCCCTTTTTGCTCCTGCAAGTCTCCCCAGTCTCCCTGCATATTTGTTTCTCTAATTCCAATTGATTATTTGGAGGCTTATAGTGCAACCACCATAACATTACCATCCCCCTCTTACTTCTTTGCACCACACATAAAACATCACTCAACATTATCTCAGTTGTTTCATCTTTAAATACTGGAGTGGTATGTGCCTGAATCGGAACTATTGATATTGAAACTGTTTCAATTTAGATCTCTCCCTTCCAGTGATTTTCACACCCACAGTACCCCTTTGTCAAGGCGCAATGGAGATATAAAGTTGTGAATGAATGGGAGCTACACATCCTGTCACTGCCAGCAATGGCTGCAAGTTTCCCCACACTGGGCAGTGATCTAACACAGTGTTACCGAACAATGCAACAGTCTGGGTTTATATATGGATGAACCAGTGCGGTCTGCACAGCTCCCCCTGCTGGACATTTAGCCCAGGATTATAGATCAAGCATCAGTGTGGGCTGCACAGAATTCCACTCTGGACATTGCTGGGTTGCTTTCAGCAGTACGCTAGCTGGATCTGTACAGTGCTCCATCCTGAACGTACAATGGATGGGCTGGTTATGTGAGTTGGATTGCAAATGTGAGAGAACTAAACATCTGGCAATGCCTTTATTTTGTGTTTTCATTCTTGTGACTGGACCCTTCAAATCCTGACTCATCTGATTGGACCTGACCCTCTGGATGAGTGATGGTAACTGTTGTTACAGCATCTGGGTCTGCAACGTGACCAACAAATGGAGCAGAGGCTGCAGAGAGGGGGGTCTCCATAAACTGGAATGAGGGAATCACTATCAGATCAACCGTGCTCTTAGTGAATGGTGGGGCAGGATTATGTGGACGACGAATGCAACTTATTCATCTATTTCTCTTTGTAACAGGCAAACTCCGCCACCCCCCCCCCCCCCCCCGGCCCTGCCAGTGCCCAAAGCTGGTGGGGAGTGAGTCACCTCCTGCTGTTCCTGAGTAACAGGATCCTGGGGCCTCACAAGACTCCAGATTTCCCAGTGCCAGTCTCGAGCTGTTGAGTGACTCCCTCCTGTTCCTGTGTCCCAGTCTCGAGCAGTTGAATGACTCCCTCCTGTCCCTGAGTCCCAGTCTCGAGAAGTTGAGTGACTCCTTCCTGTTCCTGTGTCCAAGTCTTGAGCAACTGAGTGATGCCTCCTGATCCCAAGTTTGTGAAAATCGATGTCCTCCTCTTAATACTGACCAACAGGCTCCAATCGCTCTGTGCTCAACTGCTGCTCCTGTGGAATGGAATTGAGGGGCTGAATGGCCTCTTCACATTCCTTACAGCTTCTCTTGACTAAAAGTCTTTCTCCTGTTTCTGTGAAACACCATCAAAATCTGAGTGATATATTTTTTGTCAGTAATTGAGCAAACAAGCTGACTGACAGAATTCAGAACCTGAGTAGCCTCTTCTTGTTCCTGTGTGAGACTCTCAAGAGGCAACAGAGTCTCAGTGATGTACAGGACGGAAAAAGACCCTTCGATCCAGTCGTCCATTCTGACCAAATATCCTAAATTAATCTCGTCCCCCTTGCCAGCACTTGGCCCATCTCCCTCTAAACCCATCCCATACACGGACTCATTCAAATGCCTTTTAAATGGTGTAACTCTGCCTGCCTGCACCACCTACTCTGGGTGTTCAGTCCATACACACAGCAGTCTCTCTTTGAAAGTGTTGTGCCTCATTTCCCTTTATAAATCTTTCCCCTCTCACCTTAAACCTTTGTCCTGTAATTTTCGACTCGCCTATCCTGGGGTGACTGTTTACCTTATCTATGTCCCTTGTGATTTTATAAACCTCTTTAAGGTCACCCCTCAGCCTCAACACTTGAAAATACTCCCAGCCTATTCAAACTCTCCCTGTAACTCTAACCCTCCAACACCTGCAACATTCTTTTAAATCTCTTCTGCACCCTTTCAAGTTTGACAACATCTTTCCGACAGCAGGGAGACCAGAATTAAAGGCAATATTACAAAAGTAGCCAAACCAATGCCCTGTACAGATTTTGTCATGCAAACACTGAGACTCAAAGCACGCACCAATAACGGGAAGGTCACTTAGTGCCTTCTTCACTACGCTGTCTACCAGTGACGGCACTTTCAAGTAACTGAGAACCTGCACCACAAGGTGACACAGTAGCTCAGTGACTTATTTGCTACCTCAGAGCACAGCGATCTGGGTTTAACTCCATCCTTGAATGAGTGCCTGTGTGGGGTTTGCACATTCTACCCGTGTCTGCGTGCGTTTCCTCCGGGTGCTACGTTTTCCTGCCACAGTACAAAGATATACCGGCAAGTGTAGATTGGCCATGCTAAATTGCCACAAGTACCCAGGGATGTGTGGGTGAGGTGGATTAGCCATGGGAAATGCAGGCTCAGAGGGACAGGGTAGGGGTTTCTCCAGTAGGATACTGTTTAGAGGGTGGGTGTGGCCTCGATGGGCCGAATAGCCTGTTTCATCACTGGAGAAATTCTATAATTTCAATGGAGTTCTCTTTGAGTGGCAACTTTCGACAGAACCCTATCTACATATCTTTCCCTGATTTGTCTTGCCAAAATGCAACACCTCGCATTTATCTAAATTTAACTCCATCCGCCACCCTCAGCTCACCTAATCAACTTTCCTCTTTGTTCGGAGATATCATTTTTCACTGTCGACTACACCACCAAATTTGGTATTAGCTAGAAGCTTACTGACCATACTTCATATACTCAAATGCAAATGATTTGTATAAGTGACAAGAAGCAGTGGACTCACTGTTGATTTTTGCGGCACACCACTGGTCACAGGTCTCCAAGTTCAATGAACAAATATCCAGTGTCATGCCCTGTCTCCAATATTCCAGAAAATGTTGGATCTAAATGGCGACCTCTCCCTGAATCCCAGGTAGTCTGACCTTGCTAACCAGTCTACCATGTAGAACGTTTTGGTTTTCTTACTGAATTCCATAAAGACAACATCCACTGTCCTGCCTTCATCAATCATCTTCATCACTTCCTCAAAAAAATCAAACGAGTCAGTGAGACGTGATCTCCAATGTACAAAGCCCTCTTCTGTCCTTGTCTTTCCAAATGCATATACATCCTTTCCCTCAAAACCCCCTCCAACAATTTAGTTACCATTGACGTCAGGCTCACCAATCTATAATTACCTGGTTTTTCCTTCCTTTCTTAAATGATGACACTACGTTAGCAGCCCTCCAGTACCATGGCACCTCACCTGTGGAAATCAATGATACAAATACATCAGCAAAATGCAGAGAAATCTCTTTCCTAGCTGCCCACAAACGTCTGGGATATAACTGATCAGGTCCCAGGGATTTGTTCACCTTTATGTGTTTTAAAATGTCGAACACTTCCTTGTAATATAGACACTTTTCAAGATATCACTAAACATTCTTCATTCTCTCGCTCTTGTAACTCCCTCCACATTAAATACTGAGGACAAATACTCGTTTCATATCCCTCCCATCTCTTGTGGTTCCACACATAGGTAGCCTTACTGATCTTAAAGGTGCCCTATTCTCTCCCTAGTTAATCTTTTGCCATGAAAAGGTTTGTAGAATTCCTTCAATACCTCGTTAACCCTATTTCTAAAGCCAACTCGTGTTCACATTTTTCTGGCCCGATTTCCCCGTTGACTATACACTTGCTGCCCTTATACTCCTCTGGGGATCCACTTGATCTCAGCTCTGTTTACCTGACATATGCCTGTTTTTAACTTGAACAGAGCATCAATATATCTAGCCTTCTAGCACTCCCTGCATCCACCAGCTTTGCCCCTCTCACTAATGGGAACACGTTGGCTCTGGACTCTCTAAAACCAAGTATTGATTGCCTTGCATTTTCCAACCATCCCTTTACCTGTGAATAGGGTATTGCAATCAGCCTTTCACAGGGCTCGCCTAACACTTTCAAAATTGGCCTTGTTCAAAGATAGAACTTTATTGTTTACATCAGGTCTTTCCTATTCCATAACTAGTTTAAACGTAATATTTATGCGTAACAGACTTGAAATGTTAAATAAACACCTCCTGACCCTCTGTAACAGGCTCGAGAGACTGCATGGGACCCTCCTGTCCCTGTATAACAGCCACGAGACATTAAATGACACAGCAACCCCTGGATTATAAGCAGCCTATAAACTGTACCTGATGGAGGTCCAACCCTTCTCATTTACAGAAACAATGAACTCCAGGTGCCCTCTCAGTGACACCTCATACAGCTGCAGCAACAAATCCTTTTATTTTGAATGATTTTGTTGGCAAAATGCGCTAATATTCCAGAGTTCCACCTTTTCAATTAGCAACAGGCTAATATGGACTGAATGGCCTTCTCCTATCCTTCTGTAAGAGACCCATAGGGACAGAATTGCTTCGGCCTGTTCCTGAGCAGCAGTCTCAGTGCTCTGTGTCAAGATTATAAAAGGATTTGAAAACAGGGCACTTAAAACCCAGCGTAGCCTCACACTGGTCAATAAGTATCATACTGTAGGTTAAGGCATCTAGAAACTTGCCCATCCGATTTTTTTTTTATGTAGCTAATCTATTATTTTATAACTGCTTCCTTTCATAAACAGAGTGGAACATATATACACCCCTGCAGTGTTCTGTTAATAATATTGTATGCAAGGAAAAATAAATAAAAAATAAAGATTTATGGTCCATCCCTCAGCAACCGTCATCCAATCCATCCAAAACCGGGAAATGTTCCCTTTTATAGTGATATGAAAAGTGATGTATGGAACTGGTTAACTGATTCTATTTTTCAGTGACTGTGATTAATGCCATCTCCATAGATTCTAATTGTCCCAGTGAAGGATTTACATCTTTTAATTATAAATGGGCGCCGTTCAGTGCGTTATCCCATACCATGAGCGGCACCATCACCGACGGCACTGACAGGGATCAGCAGATCCAGAGAGAGGGGGAGGAGAGATCAGAATCTGAGAACATTAGACTGGAATGTTCCAACAATGGATCAGAATCTGAGAACATTCGAATGGAATATTTCAACAATAGACAGGAGTTTATCCGATTATATTTGGTATCTTGCTGCATTTGATTGGTTGTCATTATCATGGCGGATCTATTACGCTCTTCTCTTTATGCAATATTTTTATTATCCTTCCTGGCTATTGTTGGTGTTCCTGGTAAGTGTCATTGTCCATTTTTTTTATCTATAAACTAGTTATGACTGTATTACTGTTCTTTCATATTTTCTACACTTCTTGTCACTATTATTGTTCCTGTTGAAACTCTGAATCCAGATATTTACTCTACAGACCACTACTAACTACATAAATGAAGGTGTTCAATTACTGCCTCCCTCTGCTCTGGCAATGTTACTCATGGGTCTCGATGTTGACCTACTCAGTTTCAGCGGAGAACCGCAATGATTGTATCTTTGCCTTTGTTATTTAAATATTAAGAGCATGGAGGTCACTGTCTACTGTTCTGGTTACAAACTCCACTTCCTTCCACTGTTTCCATCCCATGCCTGGCCAATATCTGCGACTGAAGCAGATGAGTCATAACTGTGGAAATCCCTTTGATCATGAGCTGATTCCTGACACCATGCCCTGACCATTTCTAACTTGAAATACATACCACTCCGCGATGTATCTCACCGGCTTATTCCATCTCCTGTTTGAACCTTGAGTTATAAAATACAGTCTTAATGAAGTTAATAATCTGCTGCTGACGCTCCCGGCTTCAAACCTGCCAAGAAATCTGATTCGAACTCACACCAACCTCCCATCCATCTGTCATTCATGTTCACGCGGATGTATATTGCTATTTTTATGGCAATGCCTTTATTTTAACATTCTCAAACACTTTACCTTATCTGTACACTCTGGTGAACACACACACACGCAGAGAGAGCAAATCTTCCCATTGTAGGCAGTAATCTGATGCGAGTATAGTTAGCATATGATAGTAAAGTTTGCAATGCTCTCCATGCTGGGCAGATAGTGCAGTTTACTGAGCAACACACTAGCATGGTCTGCACAGCTCTCCATGCTGGGCTGTCATCTTGTCCCAGTTTATGTTGTTTGTGGTGTTCTGTGAAGCAGATTCAGAATTTGATGTAACAAACCATTTCAGATGATCTGACAATGCCTTTATTCAATGTTCTCATTCTTGTAATTTTACTCTCGAAGATCTCACTTCTCCAGTTAGTCCCACTGCCCTGTCTTTTCCCCATATTTCCACAACCTCCTTCCAGTTATTCAACTGTCTGTTTCTGCCTTTAATGTGAATCTCTCTGTTCCTCTGTATCTTTCCCTGGCCTTGGTTTTGGCTATATTTTGCATCGAGTGCTGGCATTGTGTAGCTCAGAAACAGTGAAATGGTGTGTGTCAGGCTGTTTTTCACTTTCCGGTATGTCCCATGTGATGGCCCATGGACAGGCGTGTTTCAGAAGTTATGCGACACATCCTTGTAACTTGGAGTGTACCTGTGTTTGCCAACTCAGGTGACCTTGTGATCAGTAACATCGGGAAGCTCATTGACTAAAGGACCAGGCATCTAAATTGTCTGACAATGCTGTCACTTTTTTTTTAAAAGAAAGGTTATTTTCTCTTTTTTTAACAAGAGATCTTAAAGTCCAAACTGCCGACTGTAAATGGCTCAAGTAACTAACTTTTAGGGTTTTAGGGTTTTTAATAAATCGTACTAACAATGGCCAGCTCGCATAGTCCAGGCTTTCTAGTTTTTTCTTTATAGCTGTAAGTCATTAGGTGCGTGTGTCCCAGAAGGGTTGGAAGTTTTAATAAATTATCCCTAACTGCTATTCTCTCTGAAGCTTCACTTGATGCTGTTTCCTCCTGGATTGGAGAACTGCATGTCTGAATGCTCCTTGTTACTATGGGGTGTGTTTAGGTGATGTTAGTATATTGGAACAGTTCATTTGTAGACGGTATTTTATCCATTATTCGGTTAAGGTTTCCAATAGTTGAGTTATTCTAAATCCTCTTCATTTTGTATGGATTTTCATTAGAGTGTTTAAATATATTGTGTTTTAATTAATGGTGAGTGGTTTGGGTAGTATCATCACATCTGGAAATCCCATTTTGCATCCAACTTTAAAATAAGAAAATGTTGGCATTCAAGCTACCTTCTTGAAATAATTTGAGGCAGTCTGGTTGGTCTAACTGTGGGCTCTTGTCTGGTTCTAAATCGATAATACCAAATTGGGTTTGAATTACAATCCCTACAATGTGCAAACAGGCCATTTGACCCAACAAGTCCACACCGACCCCCCGAGGAGTGACCTACCCAGAACCATTCCTTTGCCCTATTATGACATATTTACCATAAAAAATGAGGTCTGCAGATGCTGGAGATCACAGCTGAAATGTGTTGCTGGTTAAAGCACAGGGTTAGGCAGCATTCAGGAATAGGGAATTCGACGTTTCGAGCATAGCCCTTCATCAGGAAGGGCTTATGCTCGAACGTCGAATTCCCTATTCCTGAGATGCTGCCTAACCTGCTGTGCTTTAACCAGCAACACATTTTAGCTATGACATATTTACCCCAACTAAGGCATCTCACCCACACATCCATGAAAACTACAAGCAATTCACCTGATGTGCACATCTTTAGATTGTGGGAGTAAACCAGAGCATCCAGAATACTCTCATGCAGACACTGGAGAGTATGCAATGGAGACTATTGGGTTCAAAAGTCGCGTATGGTAGTTGTTCCAGATGTTGAATTCGGTTGGTTTAAAACGTGATTTGTGTATAAAGATTCTTTCAGTCACTGAGAGTTCTCTGGGTGTGGAAGAAGTGAAGTTCGGGTTTATAGAAAAGGTAATGAAGACAAAGCTGTAGGAATTGACAGACAAGCTGGAGTTGGGGTAGTGTTTGTCTGTGTGCGAAAATGAGAGATAATTACAGCTGTAGCTCGGCAAATACATTTGGTGGAAAACACCATCAGACTCTTTGGAAATGGCTCGAATTCAATTTGAAATGAGGCGCCTTGAACATGAGAAGGAATTGAAACCATTTAAATTAAAATGAGAAGTAGAAATAAAAGAAAAGGAAATGAAGAAGAAAGAGAGAAAGAGAGAGAAGAAAACCAGAGAGTTTCAACTTCAAAAGTTAACAATTCGAGAGGAAAGTTGGCATAGAAGGTGGAGATGAAGGCAGATGGTAGGTTGGATGAGGAGGATAGTGAGGATGAGCAATCCTTTAGTAGCCAATAGCCTGATGGGGTTCTGTTTAAATATGCCCAGGCATTGTCTAAATTTGATGAGAAGGATGGGAAGCCTTTTCAATTTCATTTGAGAAAGTGGCTAAACAAATGCAGTGATCAGTGACCATGTGGATTTAGTTGATCCACACTCAGAGCTGGTAGGTATTTGCATCCCGATCAGTGGAGGTATCTGGCCAGTATGAGGAGGTGAAGAAAGCCACCTGAAGGGCATATGAACTTGGGCCAGAAGCTACAGACAGCGTTTCTGGAATCTAAAAAAAACTCCCTCGTTAAGCGTACATTGAATTTGAAAGAATCAAACAAAGTAATTTTGAAAGGTGAGTATTGGTATTAAAAACAGAGCAAAGGCTATGGCACTCTTAGAGAGATTCTTATTTTGGGGAAGTTCAACAATTCACTTCCTGCAGTCGTGAGAACTCGTGTGGAAGAGCAGAGAGTAACAATGGCAAGATTAGAAGCTGAAATGGCTGATGATATGATTGGGTTCAGAAATCAAAGTTTGGTTTCAGTGAGAGATGAAGAAGAACGTGTGAGATCTTCTTAAAACATATACCTGTGAAAGTAAGGTTTACCGGCATAGGCCAGGAGTAGCAGGTAAAAGGTTATAGCATTAAGAGGTACAGAAGTATGTAATTCTTTTATGCTGAGACATGAGGAGTTAGGTCATTCAGAGGGACTATTAGAGAGATGAGGAGTGCTCCATTATGTAACGTGTGGTTGGAGTGTCCAGGGCAAACATCAACAGATTTATTCCACAATGGGGAAGGAGGCCTTGAGCTTGATGTTGGCGTTACAACATTTCAGCATTTAAATTGCGAATAACATACATAAGATAAATCTTTATCACTGATCGTGACCCCTGAAAACTTTGGGGGCATTCAGGTGAAAAAAATACCAGTCTGTTTCGATTGAGCTTATTATTGCTGCCAACAATTTGTAATTATACAGGTGACGGGCAGGCGAGAAAACTAAGTTTTGACACAGTCTGGAGACGTGGATGAAGAAAGACAAAGGCATTCTGTGGCAGGAGTAAAATGACTGAATATATATTTATATATACATACACACACATGTATATATGTGTGTGTATGTTATATATATATATATATATATATGCATTGCAGTCATAGAATCACAGAGTCATAGAGATGTACAGCATAGAAGCAGACACTTAGTACAACCCGTCCAGCCCCAGATATCCCAACCCAATCTCCTCCCACCTGCCAGCACCCGGCCCATATCCCTCCAAACCCTTCCTATTCATATACCCATCCAAATGCCTCTTAAATGCTGCAATTGCATCAGCCTCCACCAAATCCTCTGGCAGCTCATTCCATACACGTATCACCCTCTGCGTGAAAAAGGTTGCCCCTTAGGTCTCTTTGATATCTTTCCCTCTCACCCTAAACCTATGCCCTCTAGTTCTGGACTCCTCGACCCCAGGGAAAGATTTTGCTTATTTATCCTATCCATGCCCCTCATAATTTAGTGAACATTTATAAGGTCACCCCTCAGCCTCCGACTCTCCAGGGAAAATTAGCTCCAGCCTGTTCAGCCTCTCCCTATAGCTCAAATCCTCTAGTCCTGGCAACATCCTTGTAAATCTTTTCTAAACCTTTTCAAGTTTCACAACATCTTTCCGATAGGAAGGAGACCAGAATTGCCCGCAATATTCCAACAGTGGCCTAACCAATGTCCTGTCCAGCCGCAACATGACATCCCAACTCCTGTACTCAATACTATGACCAATAGGGAAAGCATCCCAAACACCTTCTTCATTCCTTTCTATCTGCTACTAATAGAGGAAGATTAGGAGGTCTAAAATGAATCCATCTTTGTATATTGATAGATCATTTTATTAAAGGTGGAGTTGTGAGGATACTATCACTATAAAAAGGTTATTTTCTCTTGTTTTTTTTTAAGAGAGGTTTTTAAAGAGCAGAGGTGCAGAACTGCTGTCTGAAAACAGTTTAAGTAAATAACTGAGGAGGCCTTTAGGTTTTATTAAAACGGTGATAACAATGGAAGGGCAGTGGCCAGCTCTCCCAGACCAGGGTTTCTCATTTTGTTTTTAGCTGCAGCATTCAGAAGCTGTTGGAGATCCCAGAAGGGTTCGAAGTTTCAATACATGATCCCCAGCTGCTTTCTCTCTGAGATGTTTGTTGATGTTGATTTTTCCTGGATCAAAAAACTGCATGTAAGAATCTGTATTTGAATTGATCTTTGTGCCAAGCAGTGTATACCAAGAAGGTACGGTATCTATTGTTTGTGTAAGTGTACCAACATATAAGCTCTCCCAAAATTTTCTTTGATTGTATTTTAACTAAAGCATTTGAATAGATTATACTTGGCTTAATGTTGAGTGCTTTGACCAGTCACAACATATCTGGAAAATACACTTCACATCTCTCTTTCAAATAAGGAATGGTTTGGCTCTAAGTGGCCTTCTTAAATTTTTGCGGGATCTGGTCTGGTCCACAATATTTGTAGCCGAGGGGTTTCTGACTGACTCCTGTTGTTGAAACGTTAGTGGAGTTGCTGGGGATGTGCTGTGAGCTGCTCAGACATTCAGTGAGACGGAGGATTTGGTGACCCAACTTTGGATGGAGCATGGGGACTATGGTAACAGCATCTGGGTGTGTAACATGAACACCAAATGGAACAGAGGCTGCAGACAGGGGAAGCTCTGAAACCACGGAGTGAGTGTGTGTAGGGAAAGGGATCTGCTGTATCCACCCCGGTTTTCCAGGAACAGCTTTCCAAGCCACACTTAACCCAGGAACAGAGTATGAGGGGATCTGGACTGAACAAGGAGCTGGTCACAGAGCGGTGTCACCTTCTTCAACATGACCTGCAGCTTCACGCCAGGGGGAAGACGGTGCTGCCGGTGGTATTAGGGTCACAGTTTCATTCAGCTTCTGTGATCCGAAACTTTCCAGGCCGGAGTCGGTGACAGTCCGTCATCTCCCAGTATCTCAACATCAATGTCACCATTCGGTGATGGAGGATGTTATGGTGGATGAGGTCAATACATTGCTTCTCCCTCAGCGGGAAGCTGCCAGGTGTATCCTTATTTTCCCAGTATAGTGGGATTCCTGAAGGTGTACATGGAATCTGCAGAGTAGCCATTAATGGGGAGAGGTAGAGGAACTGAAGGAGCTCTCACTCGATTAATGTTACAGTGTGTCCATGCACAATACATTATGTTGGTGAATACCCCTGTCCTGAAAGCAGCCACAGTCCTTCATTCAGAAGCAGTCAGCCATTCCCATCTTTACGGGTCTCCTTGTAGAAAGGAATGAATATATCTTGGATAAAGGCCGTCCCCTTGATACACGTTTCAAAACACCATCCCTACCACCAACCAACCACAAAAAAAAATATTCTATGTGAACGGAGAGCAATGTGGTCACTTGGAATGTCAAGGAGCAGATAATCAGGGATGGAGCAAATCTCCCATGTCTGAACGGGTCTGAGTGAACCCCCCAGTACACAGTATCATTAAACCTGTAATCCCTCTCCATTTCAGTAACATACTGCCTTCCATTATTCCTGTAAATGAAATTACGTTATATTATGTTGTATTGCTCCTTCCAAATTATTATCCATTGCCTTGAACTTTCTGTATCTATTTGCAGACACTCCACCCTCTCTTGATAATTTAATCTCTTGCTTATCCAAGCGACATCACCAAACTCAGTATCTGGTATATCTGTTCCAACCTCCTGATCATTGATGTAGATTGTAAATAGTTGAGGTCCCCGCACTGGTCACTGTGTGACTCCACTGGTGACGTTCTGACAAACTGATTAAGACTGACTTATCCAGAGAGCCTGCTTCTGTTTGATAGACAGTCCTCCCTCTATACTGTGTAACACGGTCGAAAGGCTGAGTGTGGACGAGGAGCATCAGTCAGGAATCCAACCCCTCGAACCAGCTCCGCCATTGAATACAATCATGACCGATGTTATCGCGGCCTCTGTTCCACTTTCCTGCTATCTCTCCATCCTAAGACACCTTATTTGCAGGAATCAGTTGAGGGAACTATCTCTGAGCTCCTTCCAACATAACAATACACTTTCTTCATTGAGTAGAAAATTCTTTACACACTACTCCAATGTGATCTCACTAAGATCCTGTACAGAGGCAGCAGAAACATTACCAGGCTGCTGAAAGGTTCCATCCAGTTAGAGCAGTCTCAGCTCTCTAGGGTAATACACAGCATTGTTTAAAATCATTGTCCTTTTCTACTCTACATGCATAACTCTAGAGAAAATCTCACAATAATGCTTGCGAAGAGCATGAATAACGTGGCGAGATGACCTCTAACATTAATTTTATTTAGAATATGACCATAGGGGAGGTGCCAGAGTACTGGAGAACGATTAATACAATTCCACTTCACAGTAATCATGATTTGGAGATGCCGGTGTTGGACTGGGGTTTCCACAGTTAAAAATCACACAACGACAGGTTATAGTCCAACAGGTTTAATTGGAAGCACATTAGCTTTCAGAGAACCGCACCTTCTTCAGGTGATTGGTGGACAAAAATTGTAAGGCACAGTATTTATAGCAAAAAATTACAGTATGATGTAACTGAAACTACACATTGAAAAATTACCTTGATTGTCTGTTGAGTCTTTCATCTGTTCGAATACCATGATAGTTTAGCTTCTTCCGTGTGTAATCAAAAAACCTTTTTTTTAAGTTGCATTCTCAGGTTAACTGTAACAAGTGGGTTAGTTACACAATATGTCGAAGGTGTTAGCGCCTTGTGTTCTCTGTCCATACCATGATTTTAGATCGATTCTAACCTAAAAAGTCAGATAACAGAGTTTTTTACTGTTTTTGAGTAAAGTACAATGTAACTCTGCAAGTACAAATTCACCCCACAAAAAAATGTATGTGCGCATGTGGGTCTTTGTGTTGTCTGTGTGTATGTCTGTCTGGTTTGGGGGTTGTAAGTGTGAGAGAGGTGTATATGTGTGTGTAGTGATTGCAGAGTGTCTTAATTCAGTGAGGGGTGCATGTGTGGTGTGGTAGTGTGTCTGTGTCTGGGGTGGGGGTTTGCGAGTGTCTGTGAGAGAGAGGGTATACGTGCCTGCATGAGTGTAGAGTGGTCTAAGTCTCTGAGAGGATGCATGTGTGAGTATGGGAGTGTGTGT